>NC_091478.1:5962972-6170472 GCF_036971445.1 Narcine bancroftii
TATTTCAGATGCATCGAGTATGTAACTAATTGGTCCTACCCAAATTCCTTAAAAATCAGTGCTTTAGTTTAGGATGCATATCTCACTTTGTGGGTTTTCTAGAAGCCTGTAACCTGCCTAAGGATTCCTTATTTTCCGTTTTAACTCTGCGCATCGTCAATATAATCGTGCAAAAATGTAATAGCCTGGATTTTGGTTTGAGGCACCCTTTTAGCAATGTGAACTTGGCTTGTTGTCTGCCTCACGCCAATAGACTTCAATTGGTTTGCTTACAACAGAGAATTGGGGTGCTACAGAAGCAGCCTGAAGCTGTGTAGCTGATTAGTTTGCCAAATTTGCATCCTCACAACCGTAATGGAGAGAGCTGACACAAAGGCTCCTGGGTCCTGAGTAGTTTATGAGATATTACGCAGTCATACTGGGTTCTTTCCCTGTCCTGTGTTCCCAAAGGACTTTCATTCTATCTTACCTACTCCACTAACCTTCTGCATAGCCCTCTGGCAGCTGAGCGCTGTTTGTTGGCACCTGGCAGGACATGTGAAAGTGTGAGCTGTAAAGTTGGTTGACCAAATGATAATACCCTATTTTATTTTTTAAAAGTGGCATTATCGGTCGTCTTGAAGCAGATTAATTAAAAAAAATATATAAAAAGGTTAGCTGAGTGAATCACTAAGAGTCCACAAATAATTTAAAGGTGAAAATAAGTGATAGATTAAATGCATGGTCTTTAAATATTGGCCAAATGTCACTCAGATGTGTAACACTTATTGAAATATTAGCCACTATAATGTTATTGCTGTCTTAATCCATTCATCTGATCATTATTCTCAGAAAAAAAATGTATTTTCTCATTCTCTAAACACAGAATGTACTCCATTAGTTGAATATTTCATTTTAGAATTATGAATAGTAAATATCCAAATGCACTTTTCCATTGAGATCTTGCATCTGGGATTGTTTTGCCCCTATCATTATTGCATCATTGCAAAGTCAGAATAAAAGACATTGAAAAAGAAATTATAAAGTGATATGATTTAAAATTTATAGTGGACATTCTCTCTCTCTCTCTCTCTCTCTCTCTCTCTCTCTCTCTCTCTCTCTCTCTCTCTCTCTCTCTCTCTCTCTGTCTCTCGCTTGCATCATGAAGTAGAATTTGGATCAATTCATTAGGATCTGCTGTCATTAATTGCTTTCTGACATGCTATCCCAAACCTCGGATGATTGGCTCTCTCCTAACCTCTCCTCTCAGAATTGCTTTACTTGTTCAGCTGCCACGACATCCCTTGCAGCCAGCTAGATGGTTCCTCAAACTACATTCAATTCATTTGTAATGTGCCAGAATACGCAGAGCCTCCAATCCCATTGCTCCCTCATGTTAATTATGATGGGTTGAGATTATTTGATCTTGTTGCGAAACCATTGAGCACAGACAATATACAAGGGCCTCTTAGTCTGAGTACTTTGCATTATTGCATGTGATATCTTAAATGAATGACACCACAATGTTTGCACTGGTTGTGTGCTTTGATGTACAAGTTCTGAAAATTATCTTTTTTTTTCTCCCCTGGTCTAGCTCCATTAATGTTGTCACCCACATTTTCATATTTCTGGGCTAAAAACTAAAGAATACTAACTTGCATTATCTGTAACTGCTTATTTGACATGAAAAGTCGAGATGTAAAAGGATGAGTTTCTGTCACCAAAATGCATCAATCTTTCAAAACCTTCAGCCCACAATTAGCTTGAAGGATCAAATTAACCGCATAAAATGCTGCAGGTCTAGGAGCCCGTTGCTCTCCAGATACAGCAAAACTTGAGATCTTTCAGAACATTAATTTTTGCATTTGTTAAGTTGGTGGAATTTGTGTTCCAAAGGCAGGACTGATTCCTTAAATTGATCGTTCATAGTGAAGGGCTTACACGAGGACAAAACTGCTCTGCCGGAGCAATCCATCAGCAACTCCTTCTGCGCTCAAATGTCAGATTTTTCCTTCACTTTCATTAAATAACCCACTTGTATCCACATCAAAATTCTCCGCAACCAAAACTTGCAAACTTTCAATCTGCTGCTAAAACAAAGGGCACAGAAGTGAAATTCAGCTGACCTCCAATCACTATTGTTTGATTGAGAGCTGTAATATAATTTTTAGCCAAGTTGACTAAGTTCATTGAATAAACTGATGCAATTTTCCTGATATATCTGGCCTTTCTTTAAAATATTGTATTTTTATTCCATTTTGAATTCCTGCACATAATCAACCACATAGCATTAAAATGAGCAACTCATCAAACTGAAATGTAGTTCATATTATTGCATTGGTTTTTGTCCATCATTTTATTGCTGAGGAGTCTCCTTCTTGTATTACCTTTCACCTAAATTTATAACTGTGTTCTGCACCATGTGGGGAAAAAAAAACTTTTGGGATGAAGTCATTTCTGGTTTCAGTTACTCCTAGGACTGTAAGTCATACAGCTGTAGGTCCTAAACTACAATTCCTGCATTCAGCGTTGACAACACATCAGGCAGCTCTAAATGAACATGACCCAGAAAGCTCTAAATGAATACAGACCATGAAAGGCTGAGTTTACAGTCATTCTGTATGTCTGGGCTCCAAGCAGAGATTTCTTTAGAAAAAAAGATGAAATGCATGAATTGCCCTTTGGAGATTATTGGTTAAGATGTTTGAATATACTATACCATTTTATTAAAGTATTAAATTTGACGATATGGAGGAAACCAGTCTTTTGGTAGAATACCAAGTTTTCCCTATAAATGAGAAAGGACCTAATAACTCATGACCTACTGCGTGATTATACCCAGTTTCGTCTTACAAATTAGATAAACCAAATATCCTATTAAAAATGTGCCTAATCATACTTTTTTGCATTGCTTTAAATCTGTGCTCCCTGAACCAGTGACAAACATATTTTACAGTTCCCCTCCCCAGTTTGCCTTTTCAGAATTGAATATTGTTCTGGAACTTCTTGATAATTTTCAGGTTTAGACTTTGAATAACCCCTTTGTTATTTGTGAAATATGCTTGGCTTTGTCTTCCCTCAACGTTATATACTGATAGCATTGGACTTGTTCCATGAAGTGTGATCAATGGATTTCTGCACCTGAATTGTGAATCCAGAGTGCTCTGATATTGGGTTCCCAGCCAAGGCATGGTGGCGTGCACAATCAGTGCTATAACTCCTTCTTCTCAGTGTTTGCATGCACTCCAAGCTAAAAAGGATGACGGCCATGTCCAAGGGGGAGCTTAATTGAGTACAACCAATATTGACTGACACAGGGTAGGCTAATGTTGCATGCAACTTGCCACAAGGACAATAATCCCTAGAATTTATCATTTCGTAGTGCTAGGTATATTGTTTAATAGCATCTGCACATTAAAATCTGCCTCTTCAATTCTTCCCATTGAGGAGGAGACAAAGCAAAATGTGTTAATGTAACCATACAACTTTCTTTACAACCAACCAGAGATGAATTTCTAGAGTGATTTTTTTTTTTACAGTGACGAACATAAGACCTATCTAATCTGCTGTTGGTTGGAAATGTATTTTTGTTCACTTATTTGTGCATGCATGTTTGTGTGACTAAATATGTTTGTGCACACAAAAACATGCATGTACATGTGGATGCCTATTTGTGTGAGCACACGTGTGTCATGGGGGGGTGTCACTATACATGTGTGTGGGTAGATATGTGGGTGTTTGTGTACTCAGAGGGTGGTTAACTTCAGTCAAAGGGTGAATGAACTGGCAGTGGGCATAATAATGACATTCAAAAGATATATGGATAGAAAATGTTTAGAAGGGATATGAACCAAATGCAGGCACTGGGACTAGCCATGAATGACAACTTGGTCAGAATAGATGCGTTGTCCCAAGGACCATGTTTTATGTTGTGTACCCCTATCATTCTGTCTAATACTCTAGATAGGTGTGTGTGTGTGAGAGAGAGAGAGAGATAGAGAGAGAGAGAGCACTTGCTATGTCAAATCAAATGTACCTGGATGCCATCCAATATAAAATTGTTGCGAATATTATGTTATATGCCATTCTCTCAACCTTTCTTTGCTGGAGATAATAATGACTTATACCATTGAAATTTATGATATTGGCTAATTATTGAACAATGTTCAGCACCATTTGTGACTCTAGAATTAATGAAGCAGTCCAGATTCAAATGCAGCAAGACCTGAAAAATATACAGGCCTGGGTTGATGGGTGGCAAGTGTAGCATGTTAATGATTATATCCAACCAGAGAAAATACAGCCATCACTTCTTTGATTGCAATGGCATTACCAGCATACCTTGGGATCACTATTGACCAGAAACTGAACTGGAGCAGCCACATGTATTATGGCTAGAATAACAGGAGAGAGGCTAAGTATCTTGCAGTGAGTAACTCACCTTCTATAATCCCCTAAGCCTGTTCACAATCTACAAGTATTGAGTCAGGAATTGATGGAATACCTTCCACACATTTCAACAAACACTCGAGAAAATCAACACCACACAGGACATGGCAACCCATTTGATAGATAGCCCATCCACAGCCATTCACTCACTCCACCACCCATGAACAGCAGCAGTTTGTACCATCTACAGCATTTGCTGCAGAAACTCACCAAGACTCCTTAGACCACAGCACCTAATAACCTGAATACGCCTGGAATTGTCAGTACTTGGAGGGGAGACTGTCTAGGAACATCAGGTGCTGTAGGTTTCTGTGAGGGGTGCTGGACAAAGTGCCTTACATTAGAAAAAAGTTAAAGAATTTCATGAATGTTACATTCTAAATGTAGTATTTCGTGACAATAAAGGAACCTTTTGCCCTCTAAGCAGCAAACCCTCTGACATATAAATTTGCCATTGTTCGTTCACTGAGTTAAAATCCTGTAACCTACCTTCCTAAACAATTGTAAATAGCTCAAGGAAAGCAGCAATTTAAGAAGACAGCCCACCATTACCTTCTCAAGGGCATTTAAAAGCCACCTCAGTCTGTGAACCCCACATCCCTTGGATGAATAAAAAGATGTGTGCGTATTTCTCTTCAAAGGGTGAAATATGCTCTGCTTTAAATGTACACGATGAATAACCCACTGGGATTCATGAGGTTTTTGTTTCATTTTAATTTTATTTCCAATTATCACCTTTTCTCAAATCTCTCAACTCCTGCTGGAGTAAAGTTTCACAACTATCTTCACTTTACCCGTGTTATCACTGCGTAGATGCAGGCCATCCAGCCAATCAAATCTGTGCCAGCTGGACCCAATGGGTCCACCCCAATTTCTTCCCCTGTCTTCCATTCTGTCTCACAAACACATCAACTCCCCAATTCTCCTGCCACCTCTGACGCAACATATAACTGAGAGTAACCCATTGAACAGGATTGTGATATGGGGGAGACTGATGCACTGGGGGAAATCTTCATATCATAGGAAGAATGTGCACACTCCTGACAGAATGTACTGGAGACCAGGGTAGAATTCAGGTTGCGGAGCTGTGAGCTAGCAGGCTCCTTGTTTTACCACTGTAGGTCATTCACAATATCTTACCCTCTTTATGATAAAGAGATGTCAAAACAGAATAATAGGCTGATATTTAATTGAGAATCCACCACTCTGATCTTGCCCATTAGCTATGCATTTTACACTGGATCCATTGAAGCAAATCAAAATTGGGGGACTGCTGGGTGTTCCACTCTGGAGCCTATAGCAACCTTAAAAACCAAGTTTGGTACCTTAACTGTGGCCCTACTGGATATCATACGATCTTGCGAGCTCTCCACTGGCCACCGTGACAGAGGTGCACCAAAGAAAAGGTACATGGACTGCCTAAAGAAATCTCTTGGTGCCTGCCACATTGACCACCGCCAGTGGGCTGATAACGCCTCAAACCGTGCATCTTGGCGCCTCACAGTTTGGCGGGCAGCAACCTCCTTTGAAGAAGACCGCAGAGCCCACCTCACTGACAAAAGGCAAAGGAGGAAAAACCCAACACCCAACCCCAACCAACCAATTTTCCCTTGCAACCGCTGCAACCGTGTCTGCCTGTCCCGCATCGGACTTGTCAGCCACAAACGAGCCTGCAGCTGACGTGGACTTTTTACCCCCTCCATAAATCTTCGTCCGCGAAGCCAAGCCAAAGAAGACTGGATATCAGCACATCTAGAATGATCCTGGATCTAAACTGTGAGGTCGAGTGCTCTGGATGCCCCAACATCATCCTGCCTCTCAGCAATTATCCCTTCTGCAACGTGGGTTCTTCTTAAAATGAACAAATGCTTCCAATTTCACAACTTGTATCCATTCTTTCTAAATTTCTTTTAGTGGATTTTTACATTCAGAGATCCTTTCTTTAGGTTAACATGAAGGGATGCACATGTGCTAGATACTCTCACTAGTTTATCCATGCTGCCCACACAGGGTATCCATGCGTACCCATGTTTTTCACATCAGCTTGCCACAATGCAGAATCATTTCAATCCCATGCAAATCAAAACTATCCCTGAACTTCTTTAATGGGAGTCATTGCATAGAAGTCATTGCACAGCTTGGGTGGGTACTTCAATACAACCAACTATGAAGGACCAATCATGGGAGTGAACATTATAATCCACTGGTATTGCAATCCTGGGTAAAGAACTGAGTTCTGGAGTGAGGACCTGCCTGCTCTAGTATCTAAGGTGTTACCCAGATCCAAATTGCAGTTATTAGTGTACAAAGATGGCCTAGGAATGAACGACTCCCAGGATCTGGTTTGAATGCAAAGAGAGGCTTAATGACCTAATAAAGCAGTTCTCAACCTTTATCGCTCCACTCACATCCCCCTTTAAGTATACCCTATGCCATCAGTGCTCTGTGATTAATAAGGGACGGCTTAAGGTGGTAAGTGGGTGCAAAGAAAAAGTACAAAAACCACTGTTTTAATCGTACCTCATTGACTTGTTGTGTGCATGGTTTCGAAGCTCCAAAGGAAATGGGCCAATGACAATTTTTCTCAAGCAAAATATTTCTGTAACAATTGGGTCTAGATCAGTAATTTTCAAACTTCCCTTCCCTCTCACATACCACCTTAAGCCATCCCTGACTAATCACAGAGCACCAATGACATGGAGATTACTTAAAGTGGGATCTGAGTGGAAAGAGAAAGGTTGAGAACCACTGACCTAATATGTGATTAAATTCAGTGAGCAAGTCAAATCCTTTTCATTGGTATATGCATGACCACACTCACCTACTTCTCATACACCCATTTCAAGTGAACAGCAAATGGTATTATTTACCACAGCCATGTCACATTGTGTGGTACGAAGCACATTCACACACTTACACATTTCACACTTTATTAGACCATGGAAGGAATATCATAAAGTCATTGCAAGAAAGGAGCTCCCTTCCAGTTCTTTAGCAGAAAGGAAAGAAACCAAAGATTGCAGCTGCAGTTGAGTAAATAGTGCTTTGGAAGATTTAGATGGTCATGAGGACAGAGTCTGGGACCTATCCTTTCCAACATAGAAGTGGTAGTCAGCTTCATGTCAATCCAATAAGCGCAGCCATGGTTCCACATATGATGTGTAATGGCTCAACATCCATTTCAATTCAAGCCAACATCTGAGTGTTTATGTGGATACCTTAATTCTATCCTCATGGCGATGTTGAAAGTAACAATGAAAAGTGTCCATGAGATAACTTGGATTGCTGAAAATCTATCCCAAGGGAATGGTAACAACTCCATTCTTATTGGCTTGCCCTGCTCAGAATTCACCTTGGTTGCTCATGTTTGCCTTTTCCAGGCAACTACAACATTCTACACTAGTTGTAAGTAACTCTCCACTTGCATGGCTGAAGTCGGGCAGATAAAGGCATTTGGTCGGCAAACTTAATGGTCTCTTGTCAGTGTTTGTAGCAAACTTAATGGTCTCTCGTCAGTGTTTGTATAGTCTGTCTCTGAACATGACTGGTCAATGGTGATCAAAAGGACATTGATGGTGGTGGACTCAGTAATGGTAAAATCAAGGCTGTTTGAGATGGTCACTCTACTATTTTTGTGTGGCATGAATGCCCATTATGCCAATTCATCGGCACATCCACCCTGGGTTATGAATGCCCTAATTATGGACTTTTGGGAGTCTAGATGTGAATAGATTTGCTGGCTGCTATGGAGGCATCTTCTACTGTGCAGGAATGGGACACTTCCGTGTACCTACTTTCCCAAGTCCTTCATCTCTAAGCCATAACCGTTGTGAGCTGGATTCAGTCGAGCAGAGCAGGAGAGTCTCATTCACTTAATCACTAAGGTGGTGAGTCCAGTTGGCTACTGCTCTTCCCATAGTGGTCCTTCATTGTTTCTTGTTGGAATATTCTGCTGATCAGCTGCTGAGGTTTGCAGGGGAAGGATGACGTTGTTAGTGTTGAACTTCTCTCCTCTTTAGCTGCTTTCAGGTGGAATCACCGGGAGAATGCGGCTCCGGAGCTGGCTGCGGGTGTGTGCAAAGCAACATTCAGGTGGCAGCGACGAAGGCGCTATTCTGGCTCCTGAAAGGTCCACAGCGGGGAGAGGGGCCACGGAGCAAATGCCAGCTCCTGTCGAATGTGGCCATAGTCCCGCCCACTTTCAGGTGCCAAGGGGGAGCGCTCGCAAACTGAGAATACTCCTACCCGAGGAGGGTTGGGTAAGAACTTCTCGGGTCAGGGTTCTCCGCTTTCTGGTGGCCTCCCAGCAGCCACATTCGGGTATTTTAGGCAGCTTTACCTGAAAGCAGCTTGTGATTTGAGATTCTTGTTGTAATGCAGATGCAGCATGTATCATAATTTGCTACTATCTGGACTGTTATCTGTCTTCCTGGTCAGAGTTGTATGACTAGAGTAGATCAAAACTCTGAGGCTGTTTATTTTGAACATCTCACCCTTCTCTAAAATATGATATAGAAGTGTTGCTTCTGGAAGTCTCATGGTGGATAGATCCTGTAAACTAAAGGCCTTTTTCTTCTCCTCCTTTGGTCTCCTGTGGAGGGTGTTTGGTCTTTGAGCTTTCCCTACTTGTTTCTGGTTGTGCAGAGTTCCAGAAGGATTGTAAGGTGGGAAAGATCTCCATAGACCTGACCACTGCAGATGCAGCATCTTCATAGAAAGGTAAAGAGCTCCTGTAAGTCTATCTCCAAAGAACCTGCGAGGAATGAAGGAGTTAATTTCCTGCATGGATCATCACTCAATATGATGAGACAAATGTCAAGAGCGTGGCATAAGCTTTGAAATCATGTTGATGTGTGACACAGAGCCTGGGCAGGCACCTGCATTGACTGATGTCACACATTTTAGGAGGTGTGCACCTGTGTGCCAGCATTCCTATCTGTATCCAGAAAGGATCTGATGTCAAAAACATGCTAAAGGGATAGATTTTTATCCCAAAGAGTTCCAGTGCTCTCCAATGCGTTGCTTCCCAGCAAATTTGGAATCTACATGTGCCAGAGTCAATTAAATTACAATCTGATCATTTCCAGCAAAATTAGTCTCAATGAATCTGCTGCAGAATCTCTCCATATGCCAAGGTTTCACGGGAGCAATAAGCCAAATGACATTCACTAGCCGATTATGTATTGAAGGTAAATCACTTGTCAAACATCTAGAGTACTTCCAATACAGCATCCTCCAGGTCTACGCCAGATATGAACCTCTTGTCTCAACTTGGAGGTAAATGCTTCAATTTTTAGATCTTCTCAACAACATTAATTTCACCTCATCTCATCCTGCTTGTTCCACTCAACATTTACAAGTCCATAAATAAAGTATCACAAGTGCAGTAAACATTCACCATCAAATCACTTTCCCATTGGTGGAATATATCTTTTCTCATTTAACTTATTTGTGCTGGGTGATCTGATCATAATATGGAATTTATATTTTTCAGTGAACTATCATTCCATGTAGAGCACCACTTCTGTGCCAAGTGAATAAAATGAATAAAAATCTGATCACTGAGCTCCATTGTGTATGCGCTGGGTAGGTCACATCTCCAGAATGGAGGACCATCGCCTTCCCAAGATCATGTTATATGGCGAGCTCTCCACTGGCCACCGAGACAGAGGTGCACCAACGACGAGGTACAAGGACTGCCTAAAGAAATCTCTTGGTGCCTGCCACATTGACCACCACCAGGGGCTGATATCGCCTCAAACTGTGCATCTTGGCGCCATACAGTTCGGCGGGCAGCAACCTCCTTTGAAGAAGACCGCAGAGTCCACCTCACTGACAAAAGACAAAGGAGGAAAAACCCAACAACCAACTCCCACCAACCAATTTTCCCTTGCAACCGCTGCAACCGTGTCTGCCTGTCACGCATCGGACTTGTCAAACATAAACGAGCCTGCAGCTGACATGGACATTACCCCTCTATAAATCTTCATCCGCGAAGCCAAGCCAAAGAAAGAAGAAGATTCTCTGAACAAGATGTGAAAGTGACAGACTTGTGCAATGTTGTCTTATGGCATGCAATATCTCTTGACAACGTTTGTGAAAAATACTTGTGTGCATTTGAGAACAGCATGCAACATTTAAAGTGAGGGGGCTGAGGTACTTACCTGGTCTCCCACCAGTCCCAGGTGCTGATCTTGAATCTTCATCTATTTGCAGGAATTGCTCTTAGTTATTTTGCTCAGCATTTGCCACCAGTTCCCCACCAATTCAAGCAAATGTTTCTTCTCACTCTCTCACCTGTTTGATGATCCCCATCCTGTCTAGCCCAGTTCCCCAGTTCATATTCTATTTGCTTCTTCTAACCCCCTTACAATCACTGCATGCCAAACACGTCTTTAACTCACTTCTGCACATCACATAACAGTGGCTCCTCTCATCTCACCTCTATTTCACAACCCAGCCTGGGTCATCCAATCCTCCAAAGTTCCAATGCTTCAGTATTATTTTCCCTAGTGCTTGATTCCCTTCTTGATTCCCACATCTGATTTTTCCCTCTCCATCCACACTGTCCTTTTGCTCCGTGACATCCGATGATCCTCAGCTTAACTTATTTCCTCCACGAGCCCAGCATAGTGGAATTGGTGGAAGAATGCCCTTAGAGAGCCTTGATGTACTCAAAACATATCCTTTCATCCAAGGTGTCTGGGGTCTTGTGTATGATAGAATTTCACCGTCAGGTGTTTGTACATAAAATTGATTAGAAACCTTGACAGATGGAAACAGCCTGGAACATCACTTCAACATTCCTTTTGATGTGTGAAGCAAATTTTAGATCTTTGCACTATAGATCCCTGTTTACAAGAACAAAATAATATAAATGTATAGAAATGTGGCTGCCTCTGTGAACCGAACATGGAGATCACCTGATGCAGAATCAGAAAATTTTTAAAATTGGATACAGGAGAAAGTTATTCAATACTCAGGAATGATCAAACGACTTAATTAATGTCTTCTTTACCTTATTCCTGCTTTCTCTCCACACCTTTTGATCCCTTGAGCCCTAAGGGCCACATCCAACAATCTTTTGGATACATCTTATGAACTGGCCTTATCAGGAGTCCCACAAGTTCAGAACTCTGAGAGAAATCATTTCTTCTCATCAAAGTTCTAAATGGCTTACCCCTTATTCTCAGAATGTAACCCTTTGTTCTGGCTTTCCCCAATGCCAAGAACATTGTTCCAGCATTTAACCTGTCTAGTCCTGTCAGAGTGTTGTATGTCTCAAAGAAATCCCCTCTCATTCTTCTAAATTCCAATGAATATAACCCTAATTTAACCAGTCTTTCTTCATGCGTCAATCCTGTCATTCTCGGGAATAAGTGTGGTAAACCTTTTCTGCATTCCAGATTAAGAGACCAAAACTGGTCTGGTCAAAGCAAGATGTGGCCTATAAAACTGTAATAAGACCTCCCTCCTTATCTATTCAAATCTTTTTGCTGTAAAGACCAACATGCCATCTGCTTTCTTCACCACCTGCTGCACCTGCATTTTAGCCTTCAATTTTTGACGCACCATGACACCCAGGTTTTATTTCATCTCCCCTTTTCCTAATTTGTCACCATTCAGCTTTTTCTTGCCTCAAAAGTGGCATTATACATTATATTGCATCTGCCACATATTTGCCCACTTTTTTAATCTGTCCAAGTCCCTCTGCAGTCTTTGAACATCTTCACAACCCACGTTTCCACCCAGCATTATCTACAAATTTAGAA
The DNA here is from genome assembly GCF_036971445.1 of Narcine bancroftii. Taxonomy (NCBI): domain Eukaryota; kingdom Metazoa; phylum Chordata; class Chondrichthyes; order Torpediniformes; family Narcinidae; genus Narcine; species Narcine bancroftii. The sequence continues at coordinate 5,975,173 of NC_091478.1, forward strand.
ATATTAAATACAATTCCTTCAATCAGATTATTAATATCTATTTTCTACATAAATGGGGTCCCAGTACTGAACCTGGTGGTGCCCTGCTGGTAGCTGCTTGCCAATATGAAAGGGTCCATTTATTGACACTTGCTGTTCCCTGTCTGACCACCAGTTTTCTATCCATATTAGTACTTTATCTCTTATGTCAGGTTCTCCAATTTTGGAAGCCAATCTTTGTGTGAGACCTTATTTAAAAAAAAACTTTTAAAATTCCAAATACTCCAAATCACCTGGTTCACCATTATCCATAGTGTCATCCCACAAAATATTCTTGAAGACTTGCTAAGCTTGATTTTCCTTTTCTAAATCCGTGCTAATTTGAACTGATCCTGTCACCTCTTCTCCAAATGTGCAGCAATGGCATCTTTTCCCAAGATCGTGTTATATGGCGAGCTCTCCACTGGCCACCGAGACAGAGGTGCACCAAAGAAGAGGTACAAGGACTGCCTAAAGAAATCTCTTGGTGCCTGCCACATTGACCACCGCCAGTGGGCTGATAACGCCTCAAACCGTGCATCTTGGCACCTCACAGTTTGGCGGGCAGCAACCTCCTTTGAAGAAGACCGCAGAGCCCACCTCACTGACAAAAGGCAAAGGAGGAAAAACCCAACACCCAACCCACCAATTTTCCCCTGCAACCGTGTCTGCCTGTCCCGCATCGGACTTGTCAGCCACAAACGAGCCTGCAGCTGACATGGACTTTACCCCTCCGTAAAATCTTCGTCCGCGAAGCCAAGCCAAAGAAGATTTCCCCTGGTTGGATAATCTAAAACCAGATGGAATTTTCCTAAAATGAAGGGATGCCTGTCTAAAACTGTCATGGAGTATTTTCTTCTATTGAACGCTGAAAAATCTTTGAAATTCTCCACACAGAGTGCTGGAATCTGAGTAATTAAGGATGTTTAAAGCTGTAATCGGATTTTAGGCTTTTGGGGAATCAGAGGTGATGGGGTTTCAATAGGAATGTGGAGTTAAGACCAAAATCTGATCAGTCTTATGTTATTGACTAGAGAAGTTGGCTCAATGGGTCTTTGTGCCCACACTGGTGTCTATTTTTGATCTGATTATATTAATCCAGTACACGAGCTGAACTATATGGCTTCGTGCTGCCTTTTATGTTGGGTATACCATATTTTTTCAACTGTACCATTGGCTCACCCACACTGTCAAGACCAGCATATTCCTGAGCAGATGAAAGACAAAGGATGGAAAGGTTTAGAACTTTGGATGTCGAGAGATTTTGTGAGTTGTCAAAAAAGAGAAATAAACATCTGAAAGGGTTGTGTTGAAATCAGACAAGCCCTTGAGAAATATGAAGGAATCAGGAAGGCTGAAAGGGAACACGAAATGGCAAGTAGGAATTTTTAAAAATCAGAAGGCATTTTATAGGTATATTAGGAGCAAGAGGGCAGCAAGGGAAAGGAGGGGATTTGTATGTAAAGCCATAAAATGTTTGTGAGGACTAAATTGGGTACTTCATCAGGGACAAGGATGGTGAGAATAGAGAGAGTATATTAATACTAAAAAAGGTGGAGGTGTTGGTATCTTGAAAAACATTAGAGTAAATAAATCCTTAAGAGCTGATGGAATCTATCCCAGAACATTAAAGGGAGGAGATTATGGGATCCTTGACAATGATCTTTGTATCCTCTGTAGCCTCAGCTGAGATCCGAGAGAACTAAAGAAGAGCTAAGATTGTTCCTTTGTTTCAGAAGGGCAAAAGGAATAATCCAGCATATTATTGGAAGGTAAGACTTAGATCAGTGGTAGAGAAATTAATGGAGAAGATTCGGAGGGATAGGATACACTGACATTCGGAAAAGTGTACACTTACTGGAAGTCATCAGCATGACTTTTGCAGGGAGGGTCACGTCTTACAAACCTGATTGCATTTTCTGAGGAGGTGACAACAATAATTATTGAGGAGACTTTAGTTAAGAGTTAGAAAATATACTTATGGGAGGCTGACCCAGAAGATTAAAGCACGTGGGATTAATAGTGACTTGGTAAATTGAATTAAAAATTGGGTTGGCCAGAGAAGACGAATGAAAATGGTGGAGGGATGTAGTACTGATTGGTGGTCTATCACCAGTGAGGTTCTGCAGGGATTAGTGGTGGAACCATGCAGATGACACAAAAATTAGTGGGGCTGTGAATAAGAACAAGGTTGTCAAAGCATATAAATCAGTTGAAGATATGGTCAGCATTCAATTGGGACAAATGTGAGGTGTTGCACTTTGGAAGGTCAAATACAAGATGAAAATATACAGTAAACTGCAGGGCTCTTAGGGGTATAGAAAGACCTTGGGGTGAAAATAGATAGCTCCCTGAAAGTGGCAACCAAAGTGGATAAGGTAGTAAAGAAAGCTTGCCTTCATTGTCAAAGCATTATGTAGAAAATTTACCAAGTCATGTTGTAGTTGAAAAAAATGTTGGTTCAGCCACATTTTGTGCATTGTGTGACGAGATTTTGAGTGTCATTGGAGCTGACCTTATTGAGGAGAATGTCCTATCGCACACTAACTTATTCCTTTGTAGATGGGGGAAAGGCTTTGAAGAGGCTGAACCTACTTTTATTGTTGCAGAATTGCATGATTGATTGACTTGAGTTTCAGATCAGCAGTGGTTCTATCCTTAACTCTTCCCCAGGATGTTGATTGGGGGCATTCAACAGTGATAGGAGGTTAGACTTTCCCTTGGTGGTGATGGTAATTGTGTTGCACAAGGCAGCAGCAGGATTACTTACTTACTTATTTGTTTTTGGGCACAGTACATTGATGGTCCATTCCTTATAAACTGGGAACTATCTTCTGGAACCAGCTTTTCACAAAATATGAAGAGCTTTGATAAAACTTGGTTAATCAAGAGATTGCTGTTGTAATCTGTGGCAAATTAAGTGAAGGTACAGTAGGTCAGGCAACATCTGTGGAAGTCAGAGGGATGGTTCACATTTTGGTCGAAGGATTCCTCAGCTCTATCTATTATGAGCTGCTGTTCCAATTTATCTTTTGTGTCAATTTGCCAGTTTGGTACCTCATTTTTAAAACCATTCGCTCCTCCTCCCAACATCTTCCTCTGAGACAGGTTTATGGGAGGTCACATGATGCCGAGAAAGGAAGAGGAGGGGAAAACCAGAGGTCCAGGAAAAAGAGAAAAAACAACCAAAAACGACCTTAGAAAGAAGAAGATCAAGAATAGCGGCCTTGTGGTGGGAAAGATGGCGCAGCTCCCCCAACGTCTCCAGAGGCAAGGAAAGAGAAGTCGTGATCGCGATCCTCTCAGCAGGTGAATGAATCGCCTGCCTGAGACTCCGAAAGCAGGCTCGGGGGAGAGAAAGCCACAGACACCACCAGAGAGGCAACGTCGGTGCCACAGGGTGAGCCCCGCATGTGGAGCGAGAGAAGAGCAGAAGGCAACATCGGCATCAGGAGCGACAGCAGGGTGAAGGGAGGCGTGGGAGACAGCGATCCTGTGCCGAAAGATCGAGAAGGGCCGGGAAAAGGCGCAGGCAGCTCCACAGAAGCAACCTTACCCATGGAGTGGGGTGAACTTTGTGGGCAGTGGTGGGGACACAGCAGTGACCTCTGGCAAGAGGTATGGGCGTTGGGGAGCAGCAGAATGGGGAGCAACATGGAAGAGGAGGACGACCTGTCCTTGTTGACAGAAAAGAAAAGAAAAACAGGACTGAAAGAAAGAGAAGGACCAGGACCTTTTAAAGGAATGATGGAGGCTGTGGTAGAGGCTTATGAAAACTGAATAAAGAAAGACTTGGAGGATTTATCAAAGAAAATGGGAGGAATTAAGAGAGCTATGGGAGAATTGTCAGAGAGGGTAACCATGATAGAAGGAAGAGTGAAAGATAACATGGAAAGAGAGAGATGCTTAGGAAATAAAGAAAGAAAAAAATATATTAGAAAGACTTGCAGGATTTATCAAAGAAAATGGGAGGAATTAAGAGAGCTATGGGAGAATTGTCAGAGGGGGTAACCATGATAGAAGGAAGGGTGAAAGATAACATGGAAAGAGAGAGATGCTTAGGAAATAAAGAAAGAAAAAAATATATTAGAAAGACTTGCAGGATTTATCAAAGAAAATGGGAGGAATTAAGAGAGCTATGGGAGAATTGTCAGAGGGGGTAACCATGATAGAAGGAAGGGTGAAAGATAACATGGAAAGAGAGAGATGCTTAGGAAATAAAGAAAGAAAAAAATATATTAGAAAGACTTGCAGGATTTATCAAAGAAAATGGGAGGAATTAAGAGAGCTATGGGAGAATTGTCAGAGAGGGTAACCATGATAGAAGGAAGGGTGAAAGATAACATGGAAAGAGAGAGATGCTTAGGAAATAAAGAAAGAAAAAAAAATATTAGAAAATAGACAGGTGTATGGATATCCTCATTCATTAAAGATCATGAGCTTGGGTGTCCAGATTCAGCATATGACTTGCTGAACTGCCTTCTCTTGTTGACCAATGCAGAGGACTGGATGGTGCAATGACTACAGTGTCTCAGTCCTTGTATTCAGAGGTCCTAACCCTAATGTATTCTGGGGTTGTCTGATTATCTTTGATAAGTTGGTGGTTGAATAACTTCTTAAAGTCATAAGCATGAAAAATAATATTAAAATAAATGTAATTAAAATAATTTGTACAAAATAATAATAGGTAAATCCACATTAAATCATTGTCATCTAATTAAATTATTAAAAAGAAAGTTGAATAAAGCCACACATTTACCTTTATTTAACTTCTGCCACAGAGTGAATGACGCCATTCACAAAAATCTGGCTACTATTCCTACATCAGCTGAGGGGCCAGGTACGAAGTGTTGCTGGACTCTCACTTCAGAGATTCACTGCCCACGAATTAATTCAGTGGCATTTCTCGTGTGAAGCAGACTGTTAGTTGCAATGGAAACCTGGCCTTCAGGCTGTCTTGGGCTTGCTATGAAGTGAATGGCTGATGTCTTCAATTTGAACATCCTGGCAACCAATCATCCCACAATCTAACAAGGCATGTTTCATGCAAGAAAGCATTGAACTCATTCCTGAATTCACAGCACTATAGAGAGTTAACTGGTCAGATATGGGTCTACTATTTGAGGTGTGGCAGCATGCACATTACCCATATAACAGTGAATTTAATTGAAAAGTAATACCCTGACTCTGATCACATTAGCATAATCTTTTGATGTGATAGCTATTGTGTAACTGCAACCCGTTCTCATCCCTTCCACTTCGATGTGCATTTACCATGAGTCAAATTAGTGCTGATACTGATTTGGGTATTTGAAAATGATGCAAGGAAATATAAGAATGTACAAAGCTATAATTTAGAAATTAATGAATTTAGGAGACCGATTAAAATTATTCTCAAAATTACCATTAATTGAACTGCCTCTGTAACAACTCTCTGGGAGGATGGTTTGCAGTTGTTCCCATTGTAAATGAAGATTGAAGAGGGAGAGGTACGATTTGTAAGCAAAAAACTCGAATGGTGAATAACAAGAAAAATCTGGCAGGCAAAGAGAGCAACACAGAAAGTAGCAGTGTGCTACTGTAATTGCCAAGTTGTATTGATGTCACAAGCTAATGTCCAAAGCATCTGTTTGCTGTCTAGATAAGTGAGGTCAGATCTTTGTCCAGAATAAGTTGAAGACTTATCCATTGGTGAAATCACTCAAGGAGCAGTTGAAATTATTGAACCAATTTCTTGACCCAAGGTGTCTTCTGCAGCTATTATCGTGGGAAGCTAGAATTTGTGACATAGGGGATGAAATGATGTGTCTGTAAATGATTAATCCTCAACTGGATGACTCCATAGACTTTTTTTTGGCCAAAATCACTAGTACCATAGGCATTCAGCCTTGCTTCCAAATATTTACAAGTGGATGTATATCTTTAAAATAGGTTAACAGTTTAATATCATGTCAGCCAACTGTTGCTCTAGTTCAGTGTACAAGTAATGTGAATTGAGTAATGGCCATGCATTATTTGTGAGTTACAAATAACCTGCTGTTAGATCTCATCTTCAGTTATTATGTGGTGTACCTCAAGTCAAGTCACCTTTATTTATCATTAATACCATGCTCAGATGGTAAAGGTGAGATAGTGTTTCTCCAGGACCACAAAGCATTAGTTAGAAGTTAAACACATTGAAATATTCAAATATTAAGATGTTTCCAGTAAAAGTCAATGGTACACTATCCACATATGTTCTGGGAATTCAGGAGCCTGGTGACTTGGGGGAAAAATACTGTTGCCCAATCTGGATGTAAGGGCCCAAGTGCTTACAGATGGCAGAAGTGAGAACAGTTTAGATGAAGGGTGTGTGGAGCCCTTCACAATGTTTATTGCCTTTTGCCTGCCTTGAGTGTAGTAGATGCCTTTGTAGTAGTAGTAGGAAGAAAGCCCCCAATGATCTTTTCCACTGACTTCACTATCCTCTGCAGGGCCTTGCAGTCCGAGGAGGTACAACTTCCAAACCAGGTCATGATGCAGTTGCACAGGATGCTCTCAATACATCCTCTGTAGAATGTAGTGAGGATGGAGGGGGGGAGATGGACTTTCCTCAGCCTTTACAGGAGGTAGAGGCACTTCTGGCTTTCTTGGCTATGGAGCTGGTGTTTAGGGACCAGGTGAGATTCTCTGCCAAGTGTACTCCAAGGAATTTGACCATCAATGGTCAGTGGAGCGTGGTTCCCCCTGGGCCCTCCCGAAGTCGACAATCATCTCTTTTGTTGGTTTTTAAAATGTTCAGATGCAGGTTGTTAGTTCTGCATCAGTCTGTTAGTGACTGCACCTCATCTCTGTACGCTGCCTCCTCATTTTTACTGACAAGGTCCACCACGGTCATGTCGTCAGCAAACTTGATGATGTGGTTCGAGCTGTGTTTAGCTGCACAGTTGTTGGTCAGCAGAGTGAAGAACAATGGACTAAGCACACACCCCTGGGGGGCCCTGCGCTCAGTGTGATGGTCTTGGAGGTGCTGTTTCCGATCCGGACTGCCTGAGATCTCCCCGACAGGAAGTCGAGAATCCAATTGCAGAGGGAGGTGTTTAGACACAACAGGCTCAACTTGCTTATCAGGTATTGTGGTATGATTGTATTGAATGCAAAGGTGGTCAATAAACAGCATTCAAACATAGGAGTCCTTATTTTCCAGGTTGGTGAGGGCTAGATGGATGGCAATGGCGATGGCATCGTCTGTAGAGCAGTTGGGTCAGTATGTGATTACGGGTCTAGTGATGGGGGCAGCAGGAGCTTGATGTGCTCTATGACAAGCCTCTCGAAGCACTTCATGACAATAGATGTGAGTGCGACAGGGTGGTAGTCATTGGGGCAGGACACAGACAACTTCTTCAGCACAATGGTGGCAGCTTTGAAGCACGTTGGGACCATGGTGCTTCTGAGGGAGATGTTAAGGATGTTGGTGAGAACATCTGCCAGCTGAGCAGCACATTTCATGAGCACCCTGCCAGGAATGCTGTCCAGTCCAGCAGCTTTCTGCAGGTTGACCTTGCCTAACTCTCTCTTCTCTATCTGGACTGCTCGGATATTGGGTCAGTCCGGGTTCTCGGGTAAAATGTATGAAGATGAGATGAATGGGTACACTTTGATAGTTTATTCATTAGCAAATGCAGCTCGCTTCATTTATCAAAACGAGCAGTTTTAAAGAAATATAAAGCGGTCGCTTGTTGCCGCTGTGCATCTGTGGTACTTACACATGCATACAAGTCAATTCACCTTTATTTATCCTTCACAGTAAAATATGCTCCAAGACCATGGAGCACATTTACATTACTATAAGAATATGTTAGACTAGAAGTTAAACATTTTGAAATATTAAAATGTTAAGCTGTATACCGTAAAGGTCCAGGAGACTGATGGCTTTGGGAAAAAACTGTTGCCCAGTCTGGATGTAAGGGCCCGAGTGCTACAGTATCTCCTACCAGATGGCAGAAGGGAGAACTGTTTACTTGAGGTGTGGAGACCTTCACAACGTTTATTGCCTTTCGCCTGCGTCGAGTGTTGTAAATGTCCTTCATGTTAGGAACAGAGCCCCCAATGATCTTTTCCACTGACTTCACTATCCTCTGCAGGGTCTTGAGGTCCGAGGAGGTACAGCTTCCAAGCCAGGCGGTGATGCAGTTGCACAGGATGCTCTCGAAACATCCTCTGTAGAATGTAGTGAGGATGGAGGGTGGGAGTTGGACTTTCCTCAGCCTTCGCAGGAAGTAGAGGCGCTGCTGGGCTTTCTTGGCTATGAAGCTGGTGTTAAGGGACCAGGTGAGATTCTCCTCCAAGTGCACTCCAAGGAACTTGATACTTTTGACGACCTCAACGGTGGACTGGTCAGTGGAGCGTGGTCCCCTGGACACCTTTTTTTTTGGCTTTATTAACATTCATATACAGGGTTGTTGGCTCTGCACCAGTCTGTTAGTGACTGCACCTCATCTTGTACACTGCCTCCTCATTCTTACTGACAAGGCCTACCACGATCGTGTCGTCAGCAAACTTGATGATGTGGTTCGAGCTGTGTTTAGCTGCACAGTCGTGGATCAACAGAGTGAACAGCCGTGGACTGAGCACACAGCCCTGGGGGCCCCCCTTGCTCAGTGTGATGGCTTTGGATGAGCTATTCCTGATCTGCGCATGCACATAAAAGCCCACTAAATTTAAAATGTTTGAGATTTTTCAAAAAGTCTAGATTCTCAGGTGGAATTCTATCATCTGGATTTTTTGACATATACTTTGAACATGGAAAATAATGGACCTTGTTGAATCACTTTGGAAAGCAAAAAAAATAATTGCACATGGTAGAAACTGCAATTTAAAAAAAACTCAGAAAATAGTGGAAATGGTTAAGGTGCTAAGGAGAGAGAAACAGAGTTAATTTCTCTGTCAATGCTCTTCTATCAGAACCAGCAAAAGTTAGTAAAGCATGCTGCGGTAATCTATTGTTATGTATAATTGCCCGGTCAGGCCCACCTATTTGCCGGTTGTACCTGTGGTCCTCCCACAGGCTCTTGTATGAAGGTGACTGTTCCACAGCCCCCTGCAGCTCAGTGCAGGACAACTGAACAGTAGGGAAGTGCTTGTGTTCTTAAGTGAATAAATGCCTATTGGTTTCTTGACAATCATCGTGTAATTGATGGTGCATCAATCACATGTTTTAAGGTAGGATAGATACAGAGAACTGTGAAAGGGTGGAAACTAAATTAGATTGAATAATATACGTGGTGATGGCTTGTTAATTACAAATGTTGGGACTGGAGAAGGTGAGTTCTGAACATAGGCAATAAGGGGAAGAAAACACGATTGATGTTGCAGGGTGATCTTTTTTCATTCCCGGATGCAAACTGGAATTGTCAGTTATTTTAAATGATTGACTTCAATGTTAAATCTTGAGGGTTATAACAAACTTGGTGGGAAAATACAATGGTCCTTGGAGCTTATATTAGGCTTTGTTGGAAGAGGAGAAAGGCAGAGGGCAGAAGGGAAGGAGTTCAGAGTACTAATCTCAGAGACACCCCTGTGAAGTGACTGGAGGTCTTCTGCAAAGAAGTCACCTAATAACGCATTTGATTCTCCAATTCAGAGGAGACGATTGTAGCGCGACTGAGACCACTCAAGTCCCTAGAGAGTACAACACGCTTTTATTTGATAAGAATGGCACACATAGTCTGTGGACTGGACTGAGGTTTTGGCGGGGGGTGGGGGGGGGAGGGGTCCAGGGTTTATATTGGGATATATGGGGGGCGGAGTCAAAGGAGGAGCCAGTCCTTAGAGCATCGCACCACAACCATATAGTGAGCACTATATTCAAGGAAGTAAATTTGTGCTTCACCTGGAAGGAGACTGAGTTCTTGGATAACATTGGGCAACAATTTATTATTTCCAAACAATCAATAATCTGAACTTTGGATTTTTCTAACTGTTCTTCTGTTAAATTCATCACGGAGATGTGCCGTGGTGAAAATTGACTGCATTCCCAAGTTTTCTGCTGAGGTTTGTAACCCTTGAATATTCATACAGTAGGTGGGGCACAAAAAACAGCAACTCTGCTCGTTCATAATAAATGTCGTGGGGGGGTATATTTTTGAATTAAATTCTTTTTTTTAAAAGATTTGCTTCCTTAAAAGAAATTGAAATTATGATGGACAACTTCAAGCTGAACACAAAGATAATTTCATGTTTTCTATATCACGTAGGAAGTGGGGAAAACATTAAATTACTTTTTATTGAATTTAGCCTGTTTAATCCCATAATGATGCTAACACATTGCATTTGTTCAACTGATCTAAAAATTTGTTTCCTCTGATTTTCATGTACTCAGCATCTGATGCCTCTCGTATCAGTATCCAACAATAGTCGACCAGCATTGATGGATTCCAGTTGCCTTGATACCGCTTTTCCATGGTTGCAATGTCCTGGTGTTTGTCACTGACAGCACCTAGATCAGCAGGGAAGAATTTTCAATGACATGTTGCATTTCATGGTTTTGGATGCTTGAAGTAGGTTGTCAATCAGTTGGATGTAGTTTGGTGATCTGCAATTGCCAAGAAAATTCTCAACAACATCTTCCAAGCTACTTAGGCCTAAGATAACATTTGTACAGTGCCTGCACTGAGTGCATATGCAGGCATGGTTAAACTGACCAAAACAGCTTCCATTGTGGACAATATACCAGTAGACTTAAAATGACAGGCAATCACAAGAATATGAAATATTGTTACAAGCCCAGAGGACCCCAAAACCTAACACAATAGATATTCACCAAGACAAATGGTTACTTAAACAAAAGTTGCTTTTAATTATCTTTAAACAAGAAATTATCTTTAAACATGAAAATAGAATCAAACTTTAACTTATCACTAACTTACTTAACCTAACTTAACCTCCTTCTAATTCTAAGCGCACATGTATGTAATTTGTGTGTGTGAGTTCAGAAAAGTTCTTTGATTCACAGTCCAATCTCACTTCTCATTCCTCCAAGTTCACTGGTTGCAGGCAATTCTCGTACTGTGCACAGAATTTAACATTTATAAAGTTCACAATGCTTTGGTGCTTGAAAGGTAAATGGTTACCACTCATGAAGGGTCTTGTTGGTTTTTAGAGAGAGAGATTTGTTGTTCCAGGACATCCACAACTGATCCCTTCCAATCAGCCACTTCAGTGTCTTGCTGAAGAAACGCCCATTCAGGGTTCTCCAGATGATAACCCCTTTCTTACAGGTCACCACAGAGTTCCTTTTTGTTTCCCTTATTCCAAGTTAAACATGAGACAACCAGTCCTCTCGTCTTGCTTGAACCACAAGGGCTTTGACCAGGCCATCTTCCAAATAGGCTTGCCAGCTTATCCTGTTCCAGTCCCAGCTACTTTTGCTGACTTTAACACTGTCAGGTGATCTCTCTCTCTCTCACTCTCTCTCTCTCTCTCTCTCTCTCTCTCTCTCTCTTTCTCTCTCTCCATGTTTTTTTTTTCTTTCTCTCTTCTTGCAAAACCATATGACCCTCTTACAGCAGCAAGTTCTCTTCCAGACAATATGTGGCTCCAACAAGCTCTTTCATCTGTTGCCTTTGGCAAATAACAATCCATTTGTGAAGTCTCTTGAGCACTCTTCAAAGCTCTTGCAAAAGCTCTAGCCAATATGTCTAGCATTAGCAGAGCTCCAGTACTTCAAATAAGATCTGCTTTAAAATGTTTGTATGTAACCTACTCTAACAAACCTTTCCCAATTTATCTCCCAAACATACTCTGTCACACTATTTAAAAAATAGTACATGATGGGGAAATTATAAGGCTTCAAAATTCATAAAATACACCCAAAAGTGTTCAGGAAAAAAAATCTTCATTGTCCAGTGTAAGTGAAAGGTTTGTTGAAAGAAAAGACTAACATTGAGAGCCCTGCGATGTACTGCTCCATTGCTCTGTCCCTTGTTATATTGCCTTGAGCCACATGACACTGCATTACATATCCCTGCTCCACTCGGCCCTGTATTACTCTGCTCTGTGTTACACTGTCCTGAATTATGCTACCCTAGGCTATTCCACCCTCCATTACATTGCCCAGTAAAACAATACCCTGAACCACAATACCTTGAGTTACACTGCCCTGAATTAGACTACCTGTAGCACAATTGTCCATAGATTGTCTTCTCCAATTTATCCTGTCCAAAATGATAACACTTCCAATAACCCCACCATGGTTTCTAATCCCCTGAGTTATGCTGCTTAGTGTTTACTGCCCTGATTTACTCTGACCTGAATTCTCTTGCCATATTTTATGCAGCCCTGAGTTACATGCTGCCCCAATTCACACTGCCTGTACCCTGATTGGTACAGCAACAAATTAGACTGCCCTGCTCTAATTTACACAACACACATATACACAGTTCAATATTACACCATATGTTATTATTCTCCTCTGAATATGACAGTGAAAAAAGACTGTTGCAGGACAGTACTTTCTGACTGTAATTTCACATAAATATTTTGAAAACTGATTGAATGTAGCCTGCCTGCAGTTAACCACGTTAAAAAAAATAAAATTAGAGATTTATGTAACAAATAAAAATATGAAAATACCTAGAAACTTTGCAAAATACACAAAATAATTGAATGCATTTAAATTGACCTGGGCAAGTTTTAAGAGATTACATATCCCCTAAAATTCGCATCTCTCCTTTACAGCCATTCCTCCTCATTAAACTGGTTGGGGGTCACTGAATCCTCAAAAGGTCTGTTCTAGCATCAGATCAACAGGTAGGTTTCCCAGCATCACCTCAGAAGATCATGGTCCTGTGTCACAGGGCAGTGAATATGACATTCAGGATGTCCATCCTGACACACATTTGTGTAAGGATCCTGAACTTTAAACAAAGATGAATTGACTATTTTGGCTTAGATTTAACTCCATAGTGTTTGTTGCTGTGGAATAAGATGAAACCCACTTTGAACCAATGCAAGTTACGCAGGATAATGAACACACTGAAATGAAGTTTAAAAAGATTTCAGCCTGTACAATCAGTGGTTCTCAACCTTTTTCTTTCCACTCACATAACAGTTTAAGTAATCCCTTGGCAATCCAGTGCTCTGTGATTAGAAAGGGATTGCTTAAGGTGGGATGTGAATGGGAAGGGAAGGTTGAGAATCACTGCTCTGGACCCGATTGTTACTGAAATATTTTGCTTGAGAAAAATTGTCATTGACCCATTTCCTTTGGAGTTCTGAAACCGTGCACATAACGAGTCAATGGGGGATGATTAAAATAGTGGCTTTCAAACTGTTTCTTTCCACCCACATCCCACCTTAAGCAATCCCTTACTAATCACAGAGCACTGATGGCATAGGGAACACTTAAAGTAGTATGTGAGTGGAAAGAAAAAGGTTGAGAACCACTGCTGTACATATTTGAATCAGTTTTGTGAGATCTTCTTTCTGTGGCTGCTTTAGTGTCTTGTATTAATCAGTTTCCTTGCAAATATATAGGGGATAGATGGCAAAACACATTTAATCAAGTAATGTTTAGATATGATCAATAAAATAAAATTATTGTGCCCTGATTTGATAGGACATTTATTTGACATGATGATCAGAACCTCGCTAGCACCTTCAATAAATCTAACTTATTCAAAAGCTCATGCTCACAGTATTACACGTATCGCCTGCTCTGTGGAATTGAAGCAGAGAGCGCAGTTTTTCTTTCTGTACAGTGGCCGATAGAAAATTTCACAAGAGATTAATTTTTTTTGTCTTTTTATGGAATCACGGAACTAAATATCAAACTAGTTACATGACTCTCTCATAAAACAAAGCAGTATTCAAGGCCATCCCTACTAAAGGGACTGTTTATAACTGCCATGGGAATTTGGAAGATGGTGGAGAGGCAATGAAGAGGTGACAAGCAGCTCATATGAAACACTGGGTAGTGTTTGTCCTTGCTTTAATTCTTATTAAAACAACAGGAATAAACTCCTTAGTGTAAGTATGACAAAATTCTATCTGCACATGTTGAACAAATACATCATGCGGTAGGGAGCATTGAGATGCCCCATTTATTCCATCTGGGATGAGCTACCTCAGACTAAACTTTTTATTTTGTCATCCCTGACTTAGCAGGTACACCTGTTCGTTCAAGCCAGGTGGGTATATTGTTTTGCATTTTTTACCCAACATATAAACCTAAGGATTTTTGTTCAATCTTTGAGATTTAAAGTAACAAGAGGTGAGCAAGGCTCACCCAGTGAGCATGTAGTCTACCTTGTTTCCAGTAGCAACCCTCATTGTTATAAGTTCACTGATTCTACGAAAAGCAGACATCTGTGCCAGCGGCAGTGTCTATGATTCATGAGGTGTTTACATAAAGAAATTAAAATTCAAGTGGACTGCGCTCTTGATGCAATCTCATTGATTGGGAAATGGAAAGAATTTCCTTTTATCCTGCCCTTCCTTTCTTTGCTATTTTTACGATTTGTTTTATTCATCCCTCCCTTACATTGTGCCTCTCCATTTTATTCTGTTTTCCTTAATCCAATCATTTACACAGCCTCCAAGTGTTGTTCCCCGTTAGGCACTGCCATGACAGCTCTTTTAGTCTCCTGGGAATTGATTGATTCTTGCACCTCCAGAAGTCCTGTCTCTTCACACCACTGTACATTGACTCCAAACCACACAACAGGAGGTATGGATTGAACACATGTTTGAAGTAAACACATCAAAGTTCAGTACTACTGAATGAAGGAATGAAGGTTCTCTGCATTCTTAGCGCAACAAATAAACATAAATACAAATGGGCCAGAGTGTAGCAAGTTTGTATTGTTGACCTGTTTTATTTTTTAAAAAGCCACAAGAGCACACAGATATCATTCATCCCGACAGATCTATACAGCCTTGTCAAGTCTCATTAATTTTGGTGAGACTTGCTGAAGTTTATGAAAGGCAATTGATTGGTTTCTCTGCTTTGCTGTGCGAAAATAAACAAATGCTTCTTTTATTTCAATGGACTTGCAATTTAACCCATTCTATTTCTTCCCAATAATCCCTTTATTAATCGGACTTCAGCAATCATAGCACCACAATTGCTTTACATCTGCCACATTTTATTGGCATTATAGATTGAGAAAATATAAATGTGAAGGACTCAAATCCTCTTTGAGAATTTGTCGAACTTGGATCGAAGTAATTAAATTGTTCACCTGTCCTGAGTATTACATAGCAAGTTATTATGGTTATTACATTCAGTGCAACAGTATCTACGGGATACTTGTGCTTTTACGTGGACTCCATTGAAGATTTCAACACTAATAGTTTATCAGATTTTAAAGCTATTGATTTTGATTCCTTATATTCCTTCCACAGTAATCCTGCTGCCAGTGAAATCGTAGTTATTTATGTAAAGATATTTGTGTAATTTATTGTCTTTTTAATGGTAAATGATACTGTAGGAAGGGACCTCTACTCCTGTGCAAAGTATGAAGTAAAATATATGATTATATTTAGTCAAGGATCATTTGCTTCAGATGATAGAATAATTATGAGAACAAGAAATATAGCTGACATTGGGATAAATTTACTATTAATAACATGACACGTAGCACTGTGTATACAATGGATATAAAAAGGAGCTAACATTATACGATTGGAATTTTGTTAGATTGGTAATAGACAATTTTTGTCGGTAAGGTAAATGGAAATAAAAGACTAAGTGTATCACTTGTTCTTGAAAACAAACATTTGCGTCAATGCCAGTGGCTAGAGGAAATACCAACACTGTTGGTGAATTACAGTTACCAGAGCTCTTAATTCTCGGTCTGGATTACTGTGGTTGAAATAAGCTATGAAAATTTGATTCTCAAAGTACATAATGCAGTTTTAATAGTGTGTTGAAAATCGAGCAGTACTTAAGTACTGGCATTTTGCTGGATGTGAGATAGATTGAAAGCACAACTCTGCTCCAGTGGTCGCTGTGAGTTGTACCTTTGTACATTCAGGGATGAAAATTACGTCAAATGGGTATCTTGCGAGAGGATTGAGAACACTATGGTTTACACTCTAAACGATTATAAGTGAAGTCAAATGCCAGACAACTGCCTTCTTTTTAATAAAGGTTTTATTGAAACTATGTTTCTGACATTACTGGCAATAATTTACAGACTTTGCATTTATATATAAAATACAAAATATACACAACTATCAAACCTTTGAAATATTCTTATTTCACTGTGGGATGTTAGAATGTGTTGGATTCCCTCTCACCTTCTCGCCATCTAATGCAATTTAAATGTGCTAAATTATCATTGGATCAGTTACTTAAGCAGAATATTAATTTTCTGTCCGGGTCACATTTAACATAATTCTATGCATGCACCAGCTAATATACCTGATGGAAATATAAGATGGGTACTTGCCATGGAACTGGTTTTCAGTATCAGGTGACTCCGTTTGTGGGAATCTATCTTGGATGTTTCCGCCTTGAAGCCTTTCCCACTGGGAAAAGATCAGGTCTCCAGACATTTGAAAAGAAGTTATAGACAAGACTGGCTTCCTGAAGAAGAATAATGCTGTTACTTGGCTTTGGATATCTAGCCTGAAGCCAGTGCCAGGGTAAAATAACAACTTGCTATTACAGCCATTTTTTTTTAACCAACCTACCTTCTGGCCCAGGCTGCATGGGCTCTTCCATCAATTAGGCCGGATTTCCATAATTCACTCTTATCCTCATTTTAATTGTTCCATTAAACATCCTTTGTCTCATCTTCAAACAGCACAATGTGGTTCCTAAAATGATGAAAGAATGAAACTGTATTTTATAGCTTCATCAACTATAATCTCATGTAAGAATGAAATCAAGCGTGTAAATGTATCCGAGAGTGCATTATCCCATCTCTGAGCTTGTTTTGAAACTCGGATTCCATTAGCTATTGGAGGAAATTGTGTTTGTTTATGAGTTAACAATGCCACTTGGTTATTTTTGTCGCCTTTTGAATGACACTGGACACTTTTATCCATTTTAGGCTGCTGATCAGGAAAATCACCTGAACCTACTGTTTTTTTAGATATAACCTATTTTTTGTGATCTCCTGTTCTATTTTCATTCTGATTCAAACATACAAAGCCATTAAGTGCAACAGGTCGTTGAAAATTCATTTTCTGCATTCGCACTCGGACTTCTTCCCTGCTGATCTTGGTACCAATGTGGTGAAAGGTTTCACCAGGACATTGTGACCATGGAAAAGTGATAACTGGGCAACTGGAATCAATCAATGCCGGCCGACACTGGCACGAGAGGCATCGATCAGATGCTGAGTACAAATGAAAATCAGTGGCAAAACATTTTTCGGTCAGTTGAACAAATGGAATTTTGTCACCATTATAATGCGAATTAAAGGTAATTTAATGTTTGTCCAACTTCCTTCATGATACGAAAAAAATCTGAAATTATCTTTGTGTTCAACTTGAATATCATAATCCCCAATTTTTTTTCAAGAAGTAAACCTTTTGGGGGAAAAAAATTGTTGCCCTAAGATACTTTATTTCCTTCATGTTTTAAGGATTAAAGTATAGCACTTAAAAGTTTGCAGCATCAAATCTCGTATCATCTTTCACGTGAAGTAAGATTTGCTAGCGTGGTAAATAAAACAATATTTATTTTAGCATGAAAAAAATGCATTTAGTACCAAGAGCCAAGTTTTCATGATTCAGCACTTCTAAGATATCTTTACATCATTGGGGAAAAATTAAAATATTAGCTTATGACATACATAATCACTAAAACAAATGAATTTAATTATATACTGATGTACTTTATTGGCAAGTATTTCAATACTTGAATTGAGATACTCAAAAATATGGATAATCCTCTTGATGTATAAAGCAAGGTAAAATAATACTGTTGGGAAAAAAAATTATATACATCTTGACTCAAGAGTTTAACATATTAGATGAAGAATGGATCCTTTCTTTACTGGTTCTTCATTTTGCGAGTACTTTTAATTAAAATTAATCAGCAACTCAAACAGTTAAACTTTTTGGATGTCGAGCTCCTCCTCCCTTGGGATGGATTACCTACTAGCTGGAGTGTTGGAGCTGTTGACTTTCAACCAGATGGTGTGGGTTCAAGTCCCAAGATTGGCTGTCACTTGGCATCACATACTTCAGATGGGTGATTTTTGTCAAGTGAAGGACTGGGCCGATCTGAGGTACTGGAACCTGAAGGCTGGCAAAACTGATTCATCTTCCAGTTTCAATCCTTCATGTGGTCTCTAATTGGTGTAAATGGTCGTTGATGTCAATGCTTATAATTGCCTAAAGTTCTTGAGTGAAAGAGAAGTTCTAGCGATGAATAAATTTATCAGTACATTTGAGATGGTATCTCATTTTAAATTGTCCCCATCCTACTTGAAATTTATTTTAACTTTGTTCAAGACAGTAATGGATTTATAGACAAAATGTGCTGTAAGTGTGAAATGCTCCAAAAATAAGCAGCATATCAGAATTTCTGTTCCACTCCCAGCTGTCATTCATTTTAAATTTCCTCCAGGCCTTAAATTTGGAGGTTTCACAGAACAGAAAAAAAGTGGTTCCTTCTGCATCTCCCTCATTTCCTTCACTATTCAGCTGATGGACATATAAGGTCAGCTGAAGAAAATCACTGATAGCAACTACCCAATAATGTGGACAGGCTCTCAATAAATGAGAAAAATGTACAATCAACTGCTTTAAATATTAACAATCGTGACAAAATTGCCTGATGGTATTTCTTGCTGGACATTAAACAGTTAAAAAGAATGTTCAGAGAAATAGTCTTTAAAAATGCAATTAGCATCTGTGATTTTTTTTAACTTCGCAGGCTTGTGTTTCTTGAAATAATGCAGATATCTGCTTCTAACACAAACCAGAATTGCTATGGGCCTAAATATCCCACTGAGGGGATATAGTGGTCTCTGCTAAATTAGGGGGGAGGGGAAGGGGGGAAATATGTGTGGGCAAGGTCAAAGATGTAAAATAAAACAGATCAGATTGACATTCTCATTCCTTTTTTAAAAAAAATGACCGACTACTTATCCAATAGACCTCGTTATCCCGTTCACTTTGTAACTTGATGCAGCGTGATGTACAGATAGTGGCTGGTATTGGGGGCAGTAAGATCCAGTTCGGAGTTGTATAGCTATAAGCAATGAACAGTTTTGTACAGCCAGAAGGCAAAGACTAGAAGAATCATAATGATGTAATACAACCAGCAATTAATACCAGCACATAAGTTGGTAGTAATTGCAGCTGTCTGAAGACTTTAGCAAGTATTAGCTTCAAAATCTTTTTTGAATTGATGTCCTCTGGTTGTGAATCTGAGGACAAAGGGGAACTTTCTTAATCCTATGTAAATACATTTTGCCTCTCCCTGAAGGTTAAAAAGATGGTGTTCTTTTCCAAGAATCACATTTTTTTTTCTCAGCGATAATGTTAGTTTTCCTCTTGTCGTCAGGATATTTCATTTATGGTCACTGGGTAGTGCTATGCTTTGTCGGACTGCGCTTTCGCCTTTACTACTTGGGTTTGTTAAGCAGTGGGGAGATGGTGGTGGAGGTTGCAGGTGGGAAGGGGTGTTTGGGGTGTGGTGGTGATTGGTTGAATGCCACCTTTGTGTGACAGCTGTTCAGAATGCCGAGTGAAAATGAATTTCAGGCAATTTCAATCCAGTTCCCAGAAGACTTGAGTCCACATCATAAAGTGCTGTTAAATTTGACACTAATTAGCACAAATTTGATAACCTCAGATGCCACAAGAATCAGGAGTGCAGGAAGAGAAAGCATCATCTTACAGAGGTAGGAGGTATTCTTCATGGGACAGAATAGGGTGAAATTGTCATCTGGGGTTATTGCTGCATTGGACTCGATCTATAAAATCACCATCCCTAAAACTGACACGATGTAAAGTGGCAAAAGTTACAGCTGCACCAGCTTCAAACAATATTTCAAATATAATGTTCATATTTTAAAAAAATATAAACTTTAATTTGTAACTGTCTCATATTTTGCTGCTTATTAACACTTAACAATGAAAAAGCCATTCAGGTCTTGGATACTTTCATATCTGAGCTTTTCTATAATAAACTCATTATTTCATAAATCACTTTAGAAGTCTCTACCTGGTGACAATTGCAATTTACTTGCATCAAGATTGGCACTGTTTTTAAAATACCACATTGATTTCTCATTTGCAAGAAAAGTGTGCAAGGCCACAACAATAAGGGTAAGAAATGAAGTGGGAGGACAGTACAGAGGAACTCCTTTAATTCAGGTATCTACTGGCATAAATGCTAAATGCATTTAGGTCTCTGAGCTATCTCAATCAAATTCCGAGTTCTGGCAAAGTTTGGGTGTTCTGAAGGAGTCTGAAGCATTTAAGTATGCCAGTCAGGTGTCATATTCATCTAAATTAGTATGCACAGCCAATGTTCATTTACCACACTAAATAGGATCTTCCATCCTGGAGCCTTCATTAAGATGCAGATTGATGGTAGGTTGTAGTTAATTGTTATCATCAATTTGATCTGAATGAATATTCTAGGATGAGTAGAGCATTAATATTGTGTATTCTGAGTTGGTGGATCCCCAAAACATGGCTGGAGGCAATCTTGCATTCAATGGTATGTTAAGGGTTGGGATTAATCGTCTAAGCATCCAGTGAGTATATGTAGTTTAGAATTTCTTTCCTGAATGTCCTTTCAGGAAGCTTCCAACCTGTGTGTTTCCCTCTCTTTTTGTCCATGCAGAAATTCATATCAGCCCTGACCATACAAACTAAGTAAATCTGTCAACAAAGGTAGGCAACCGAGAGCAAACAAAGGTTCAGGAAACAGTGTGTGCAGACAAACAGGGGCTATTGCATCCATGGCAACTATCAGAAAAGCTGGGAGAAAAGAGTAGGAACAAGCTATATAGCATGGTCGGCGGCTAGAATGAAAATGGAACGAGAGAACAAAGGGGTTGCAACTTGAGACTAGAATGATTGTAGGGTTGATCAATAATCATGGCATTTATGCTGTTTATGTCTAAATGTTCTACATTTTCGTGGTGGCTTATCAACAAAATATAGCTCTTGAAATTGCCAAGAAGAAAATAATCACACTCGTGTTTCTCCTCCTGCTCTGTTCCAATGCATGGATGTATTATTTCCCCAATTCAATTCCTATTGCTTATTTTGTACTACATTCCAAAATGGATTAATTCAGCTGCAGAGAGGGCTATCCTGTAAGATAACGCTCTGCCTCAGCTGCAGCTGATGCGAGTTATGTGTCAAGGTGTCTTCCTTCTCTCATTCAATTAGCCAGCTTTGGTCAAGTGTTTACATCCAGTCGCTTTATGAGAGATGGGACAGATTTCACAGCAGCAAGCGGCCCATGACTATTTCGAGACAGTCGGTAGTTTTGTAACTAGGTTCCCTCAGGCCTCTTGAACACTTGGGGAATGAAATATCTATCTACAAGACAGTGCAGTTCAGAAAATCCTTCCAGCAGGAGTATTCATGTCAAACATGAAGTAGAAGTATTTGCAATTACCAAGGGTCCTTTAGGCTGGCCAACCAGCACATAGACCCACTCCAGTGGTAGAGACCCCGAAGCAGATGGTGACCATCTGCATGGTCTTGGGCTATGGCTACCCATACGCACTTAAACAAAATGTGGCAGTAGTTTATGTATATATTTCCTTCTCTTTAAAGGTCATGTAAATAACTCCATCCAATAAATGTTAATGAACACATAATAAGCTAAAGGAATCTTTAACGAAACCGTGCAAGAAGCAGAGGACTATTCCGGCATTTTGCCAAATTACATCATGTGGGGCCCCTTCAAACACCTTTAAATAGTGCCATGAATATATTGAATTAGATGAGATTTGGACAGATTTTTTATTGGTCTTCGAGAAAATAAATAAATGCAAATTACATTAAAACAGAAAACGATGGAAAAATAAAACTGCAATTTCAGTTTTTATTTCAGATTTCCAGGATCTGCAGTTTATTTTTCTAAATAATCAATGCAACATGGTAACATTTTTTGCAATAGAATGCGAAAGTGACCTTTCTGGCGATGCTGATGGAGTCTGTTGTGCAAGGCAACCTGATATCTGAAATCATAGATAACAATGTATCTTGGCAGAGTGAGCTGAGAACCTATATGCATATTCAAGGTGGGGTGGTGTGGGGAAAGGAACAATAAAAATCCAGAAATAGTTAACCTTACAATTCCACATATTTCTCCTGTTAAGTTCCAATTCAGGCCAAAGGGATGGTGCATCTGACACTGAAGATTCAATGTTCAAGGTGTACTCCAGAGACTTGAGTACAGAAACATTGTCAATAGATTGAATCAATCTCGAGGGATTGCAGGACATTGGATGGTGTGCCTGCACCATGGCCTGATCACCTGCAATTGCAGGTGGCAGTCATCATTTGACCGGTGATATCTGGGTCACATCTTAATCTGAGCTGCTACAGATCAAGAAATGGTGTTAACAGGAGACTATATGAATGTCCTGTCTTTAGTTTTCACACAGCCTCACATTTCTGGCATCTCCTATCTGAAATCATGCATTTTCACATTCCCATTGTCTCCTCATATCCTCGGTGATATTGCGACCACAGTGTAAAAGAGCAACCCAACTTCTCCTAAATTCCTTTGAAACTCTGTGCCCCACCTTGACTATCTTCTTCATGTCAGGCAGCCCCTTGGGGCCAAAGATAACTACATAATAAGCAATTCAGAGCACTGCACTTTAAGGAGGATCTGCCATGGAGGTGCTACACCAACAACTTGTATTTATTCAGAACCTTTAATATTGTAATGCATCGCAAGGGACTTGACTAGAGAACAGTACGTTTCTGATTATCTGGAAACCAATCTACCAAAATTCTCAAATATCTGAATTTTTTTTCAGCTGAAACATCCATGTCACAGTTTTAAAAAATGTTTACCTACCATGTTGAAGTGGGGTCTATTGGGCAATTTGCACCATTGGAATCAACAGAACTCTCAGGTGCAGGACTGTTCAAAGGTACAGCTCTGGTGGGGGTCTGCCATTTTGAATCAACAGAGCTTCTGTGGTTGGAATGGCCAAAAGGTCCGCAGATAGCACTCTTAATATCAGTGAGAAAAAAAGGAACAAGCATTTATGACTGTCCATAGAACAGAAAGTCCAGCTGTTTTTTTTTTAAAAGCACTGTCATTATTTGTTATTGTTTAACTGTGAGTACAAGTATTCTGCTGATGCTACTGGTCTACTGAAAGAAATTTATCGATCATCCGAAAAATTCGGATAACCGAGCATTTTGGTTAATTGGAAACTTACTCTGTTGTCAAGGACAGAGACAAAAGCAGAGAAAAATGCTCCAAAACATAGATTAAAAGGTAATATTGCTTTCAAACGTCCACATTAATCTTAAATATTAACTCTCTTTCTCTCTACACAAATGCCACCTGACGTGTCTAATATTTAAAGGAATTTACAATTTTTATTTCAGATTGTAAAAGAGTTAAAAGAAATAAAAGAAACAACAAAAAAAAGTTCAGGGAGAACATTCCAATGCTTAGGCCTAGGAAGCAGAAGATGTGCCTGGTAATGTTGGAGCAATTAAAAATATTTGTGGCCAGAATTGGAAAGAAATTGTATTTCCGAAGAATGCAGAGATGGGAGTTAATCTGGAGATGGGGAGGGTTGAAATCATGGAGGAATTTCAAAACCAAGAAAGCAAATGCCAACATTCAGACATTACTTAATCAGGAACCAATATAAGTCAGGAGGTCAAGGAAGAAAAGTTGCATTATGCTTGATGTGCGTTTGTGCCAAAATTATTAACTGGATGAGACTGGGTGACTTTTAATTATATTATGGGACTTGGGCAACCAGGTTGGCTTTCCTTGGAGAGAGCAAGTGAAGCAACAAAGGAAAATCAGAAACTATTTTGTGAGGAAATCGCAAAAAGTATTTGCAGTAACAGAAAGGATAATAAACCAAAGAAAAGAGATTTAAGTAACAAACGAGAGGTGAATTGCTATGAGTTGAAATGTACTGCCTGAAGCAGATTCAATAATAATTTCCAGTAGGCATATAGAAACGTACTTGGAAGAGTGGGGAAAAGTGCAGGAATAAGGAGCATGGGAAAAAGGTTTTAAGAGCTGAAACAGACCTTCATGGGTCAATATCTTTCCTCTATGCGGTTCGATGGATTGTTTAATTGACCTTTCAGGCTTCAGGCAGGTGGAAGACCCATTGACTCGAACATATTTCCAATAGCAATAAAATCTATTGGCAACCCACCAATTAATAATGAGTAGTTACAGTCTCTGTAGCTCAAACATTTTGGAGGATATCTTCAATATAATCAGGAAAGAGATTAATATCTGATGGGCTGGAATCAATCCAATGCCTGGCAGCAACGCTTTAAGTCCATTCACACCGCATCAACATTCTTGTTGGGAAAAGCCAGCCACATAATTATCGAGATCACTGCAGATAATCTGTGCATATTTAATCGTCACCACCTTGGACCACTATTAGAAAAGTGCAATAATTGTGTTTTTATATAGAGGTAGTTGTTATTGTTTTATGATTTGTAAGATGGTTATAAAATGAACGTTTGCTCTCTGATTCGCTGCTGCAAAAACCACCGAATTTCATAACTTGTTCATGACAATGAATTCGGATTCTGATATTAGCTGGACAAACATTAATAACCCATCCGAAGTTGCATGTCACTAATTAACCCTAAAAACGTGGCCATTTCAATCCATGCATTGAATTGATTGTCAAAATTGCATTAAGCCGGGATTCAACCCTGCAGAAATTTCACTATATTTTCAAGGCAGCATAATATATAAGAAGGAGAGAAATGAGTCAGTGAAATTGCTCCTATCTGCCTGCTGCCCCAAAACTTCATAGCTTATTTGAGAAGTGGTGCTGGAGAAACGGATGAGCTACAACAATAGAAATACCGCACATAGAAGCTATGGTGACAACAGTTGGGAAGAAATAATGATGTGGCGTTCTCGGATCTGCAAATTCTCAGCACCACTTCCAGATTATCATCTGGTCCGAAAGCCTTTACTGAATCCAATTTACTCAGCTTGTCATTAATACCACATGGAATTATTTGCATTCACAGAAAATAAGCTTCTATGATGTTGAACAAATTAAGTCAAAGCCAGGAAGAGTAATCCACTCGCAGCATCTGGCTGGCAATGGTGGCAACTACTTGAACCTTGGTTCTGTTTGCCACAATAGTGGCAAAACAAAAGAGGGCTTCACAAATGCTGTCAATTGTAATATTATAAATAAAAATCAAAACATGATAAACAAGTTACTGACATCAGTACATTCAGGTGAGGAAAAGGACTGAGTGCCAGAAATGCGAAGAATGTAAAATTGACTGAGGGATAGGGATCCACCATAACTAACATAAGCAACTTAACGGTAATGATGGAAATAATGGCACTAAAGAGGAACAATCCCCAGTACCAGATGGTTTCCAGACATAGGTGAGAAGATTGCAGGTGCCTGAACCAAGATCTTCTAAAGTTCTCTTGTTCTTTTAGATCGGGATGCTATTTAAGAAAGTTGAGAAACTAGGGAATATCGACCAATTCGCCTAACATCTGTTGTCAGAAAATAACCAGAGCCTCTAATTAAGGATAGATTGACTGAACATCTTGAAAATTTTCAGTTGATCAGAGAGAGTCCATCATTGTCTTGTAAAGGCAAGGTCATGTCTGACAAACCCGAATGCTTTTTTTTCCAAGAGGTGACTAAAGTAGAGGAGAGGGAAAAGTCTGATAGCTATTTATATAGACTACCAGCACACATTTGATAAAATCCCTCATAAGAGACAATTAGCTGAGGTTGAAGCTCATAAAATTGAGACAAATTATTGACCTGATGAGGAGATTGCTTGAGAAAGCAGGAGGCAGAGTAGGGGTAATGGGAAGGTCCTTTAAGTTGCAGGAATTAACTAATGGAATCATGTCCTGTAAATTAGAGTACCTGTCCTTTAGGGTTGATGATGGGTCTCAACTCTTTATTCTATTTATTAATGACTTACGAGTTAATAGATACATATCAAAGTCTGCTGATGACGTAAAGATACAAGGCATTGTAAGCAGTATAGATGGAAGCATGGATTTCAACATTGATAAATGTGAGGTTATTCTCTCGAGATCTAAAGACACAAATTGAAGGTTTTTCAAAATGGTGAAAAAAGTGTCAGTTCAAAAAGACGGGATTTCTAAAATGCTGTGAATATAAACAAAAATGATCGAAAAGGCCAATTTGGCATTGTATTTTTTTATCTAGAGAACGACAATACAAGGACTTTGAAGGCATGTAATATTATACCAAGCCTGACTCACGAGCTAGGGCTGAGCAACCTGCTTGGCTGTCATTCCATCCACCACCTTAATCATCTACCACCATAGTTGAGACAGGTACAATTTACAGGATCTATTACAGCAATTCACCAAGCCTGCTTTAATAACACTTTTCAATATGTTGACTTCTTGACAGCTAAACTGATAAGACCTATGAAAATATCATCACTTGGAAGTTTCCCTCTAAGTTCTGACCTATTGTACCATGGAAGATGGTGTTTCTTTTCTGGCATTGTGTCTAATGTCTAAAACTCTCCACCCGACTGCACAATAGCAGTGGTATAAGAAAGTGACCCAACATCACTTTCTCAAGAGCGATGACGTCCCTGCATCCCATGAATGAATTTTTTTCTATTTCCACTTGTGAATTTATTTTCCCAAGCTTGGAAATGAAATGGATGTTTTTTTTTCCTGGCACAAAGAATTTTTCTTCCCTCATCGTTTAGGATAGATTGCCATGCATTTGCATATCACACCTGATGTGTTTACCGATTTGAATATCTTTGTTCAATTGTCAGTAAAATCCATCCATTATGTTAGTAAGGTTGCCGTCGAATTTTCTAACAGTTCTCCCTTATCATTCTGATGGTCATCCAACCATCTAGAATTCATTCATTTCTATTAATCATTCTATTTTATATGTTAACTTCCTCTACCAGTATATTTAACCCAATGTCACAAGTTGTCGCACAATACAGTGGTAAAATTCTCCATGTGGCCTATTTAGTTGAGCAATGAAAATCCCATTTCATTTGATTTTTATGTTTATCAACATAGTATGCTAGGAATTTTCTTTGATTGCATTGCAAAATGAACACAATGGTATCGATTGGCAGCCCGATGTACTTTTCCCGATGTGCTTGTGTTGCCTACAATACAATTCTTTTGCTTCCATTCTTGCAGTGATCATGGCCACCTCATTATATCCTCATGCTATGAGCCAGTATATATTACAGATACATAATTTGGGAATGATGCAAGCACAAAATAAAACATACGAGGAATAGTTCTTTAGAGTTGTGATTTCCACTTGTTTATGACAGCAGCAGCTTTCAATTTTTCTGAATAAGTGATTGCTTATAAATATCAGCGCCTTGTCAGTATCAGGGCCCTGGTAACCTTTGTTCACCAAAAGATAATAATATCATATGTCCCAAGAAACAGCGATTGGTTTTCTAAAAGAAACACTTTATTAAGTCAACAAATATAGAAAAAAAAGACAAAGCTATGATCCTCCACATTGAGAAGCTGGACTCTGGAGAGCTCAATTTGAAAGCTTATGTTTAAGGATTTATATTACCAAATAACAGACATGAAAGAAATCTTCAAGTCTATTCAGTTTCAATCTCGTGGGATGAGACAGAGTATTTTTTTCCATATTACTAATTACCACTCTTTAACTTCCTATCCATCCTTTTTTGTTGTTGTAGGGGGCCTTTCAAAAGTACTATTTAACCCTCGAAGAATTGTCAGTTTGTTTCTGTGTCGTTTCCTCGATGTTGACTTATTCTGTATATAGTTGCACTTTCTTTTCTGGAAGTTTATATTTACTTCTAATAGGTGCATCTTGGGTTCATTCTCACCGAGAAATGTATTGATGACAAATGACATTGTTATCATTTAACAGGTTAATGGATTAAAACATATTTTGAATATGCAATTGAATCACAATAGCTTTGCACATGTTCTGAAAAATATGGCATTGGTGTTGGAAACTTTGTACTGCACCATTATATTCTTCACGGGTTTTTCCCCATTACTTATAACCATATAACCACTTACAGCACAGAACAGGCCAGTTCGGCCCTACTAGTCCATGCCGTAGCAAATCCCCACCCTCCTAGTCCCACTGACCAACACCCGGACCATACCCCTCCAGTCCCCTCCCATCCATGTAACGAACCAGTCATTCCTTAAATGTAACCAATGATCCCGCCTCGACCACGTCTGCCAAATACCAAACCAATGTGTGAAAGCATCAGATCCAGATATATGAATGGACAGATACCCGAAGAGCAGTCTTTCATTGGATCAAATAGTAATAATGAATTCTCAGGCGCTGACTTGGCACAGCATCATGCCAATGTCTGGTGAATTTAACCCCTGAATATACATGAGCCCACAGTTGTTACTAACTAATTATTATGATTTATCATTTGTTCTCTTTATTTT
The DNA here is from genome assembly GCF_036971445.1 of Narcine bancroftii. Classification (NCBI taxonomy): domain Eukaryota; kingdom Metazoa; phylum Chordata; class Chondrichthyes; order Torpediniformes; family Narcinidae; genus Narcine; species Narcine bancroftii. The sequence goes on from NC_091478.1 coordinate 6,003,806, forward strand.
CAATACTCACATTACTCCTTCTTTAGTACAAGTGTTGAAAGTGGCAAATGTAAAATATTAATGCAATTACTAAACTCATCCATCTTATTCGGAATGTTTGCACCTCGAGCTGCCAAGTATATATTACATTGCAGTAACAGTCCTTTATTTGTGCACTACTCTGTGTGCTGAATTCAGTACTGCAGCAAAAGTGTATTTAGGAAGTTGACGTCTTCAAAATATAAAATCTATATTCGTGCAAAGACCACAGCATTAGCTCTCAATTGCACAGTATATATTTTCCGACAGCACAAAGCATTGGTTCAAGGCATCAAAATAATAGTTAATTTGAAGTTAATTTTGCCAGAATACTGCTTGTTCTTTATTATTTGACAGAGTGGATATTTTTTTGTTCCTCATTAAATGCTACAATTACTGTGAGATGTAAAGTGGTAAAATTATTGGCATGTGCCACTTTCATTGTTTGTTTATTATTACTCTTGCAGAAAATGCTTCGGTGGTCTTGGTCTCTTCAGTGAGTTGCAGCTGAGTTAATAAATATTATTTGGTGTTTTCCCTGAGAAGCAGTGCATTTCTTGATTGTTTTTTACAGTTGGATTGGGAATATTGATTTATTTACCCTCGCTACGATAATTGTATACAAGGAGCAAAATTTTTCAGTGGTTAAAATTGTATCAGCTACAACACTTTAATTAGTTGTAATAGATTCTGCACACCGCGACACAACCAAAAAAAAAATTAGCATTTAAAGAGAGTAAGTGGTAAAAGAAAAAAAATCAAAAGTCGAACTTAGTGTAAAGCCAATATTTGGAGACAAAATAGAGGTAAAGGGGAAATAGCTGAAGAAATGTAAGATAGTTTGAATGACTATGAGCTTGTAAGTAGATTATTCAGTACCATGTCATTTAGCTCTACTGACATTTTCTTTAAAGTCATAAAGGCCTGCAAAGTAATAAAAGGGCTCTGAATAAAATTAGAAATATCATGGATAAATTATCCTTAACCTTGGCTACATTGAGGCTGTGACTTTTTAGACTTGAGCAATTTTCATAAAACCATCCACATAAAACTATGAAAAATATTTAATCCTCGACTTTCATATTGCAAGGTTTAATATCAGGAGTGGCTTCTTGTTAACTGACAAGAGAAATAGCAGGTTAGAGGCAAAATGTCTCCTCTAACAATTCGATTGGTGAAGGACAGTGAAAGGTACTGAGAACAGATTTTACCTAATGCCAAGACTGATTTTTTAAAAAATGAAATAGTTTCCTTTTACTGTAAATGACAGCGGTACAATCAGTGTCTTCTCAGGACAAAGTAAATTATCCTCAATAGTTCATATTTAAATTAGTAAGTTAAAATGCACACGGAAGTAGGAAAAGGGACAAATAGATAAACAATTGAAATCATTTCCAAATATTTTATTTCTCCCAATGGATTTAGATGATGACCATATTTATATCATCAAACTAAATGAAATATTAGAATTTTTGGTACACATTGCCATAGAAAAGACAATGAATGCAATGTTAGCCTTTTACGGGGTATTTCTGAAAAGAATCTTGAAAATGTCATAGTTTTTTTATTCATCAGCCAGATATGATCCAAGTCCTTCTGCCGCATGTATATTTTCATTATCAAAAACATTGAGCCATTCATTATGAGAATTTCAGAATAATCTTTTAATGGCAACATTTCATGCCAGAAATTTATGGTGCAAGATTTTAAGTTAATGTGAATGATTCCAGGTGTCACTAATAGCTTCAGTGATATGTGTGGCCATATTGGACTTCTACTAAATCTAAAGTAATATTCACACTCTTTTATCTGGACAGATGAGCAGGAGTTTAAATTAAATAAAAATATTTCCATTCTGAGCAGCCTAAGATAGGGACAGCAATGGACTCTGTTCGGGTACATGTCAGCACTTCATAAACACATTTTGCGTTATAGATGCCACCTGACTTCTGTCAACAGACTCAGTAACACATAAAAATAAATTATCTGCAGGTTTACCTGTCTGAAAGATAGATTCTGCGCATCCGACTGTTGCAACCATTCTGGTGACAGGAGTGCCCATCATGTACAAGTAATAGGGTTAAACAGCTGGATTGGGATTTGTGGCTCAGCAAGGCCAGAAGGCTCAAGCACTGAAAGTGTAGGATGAATGGACTGATAGAAGGCTGCAGGACCTGTTCATTACAGTATTTTTCTGCTTCACTGCAGACCTGTAATGATTGCCACACAGTTAGATTGACAGTTGCCCTCTTTCTTCTCAGGCTTTTCAAAGAGGGTGAAGGTAAAAATTGTGCCTATTGACCTATCTTGATGCCCCATAAATAGTTCAATTTGCTCTTACTGACAAGCAGGTGATAAGTTTTTTATATAGTGTTTGATCATTTTCAAAGGTTAAACAAAATAGGTCTTAATCTGAAGCAAAATTAATTTGCAGTGGAGAGATTAACCAAAGGGTATTTTTTTTTGTTCTGAGATATTTTCAAAACCTGAGATTTTTTTGGCTTTGATGTAATCAGTATTCTAATATGTCTTTGCATCTTCCTTCAGGTCTCTTGAGTTTGAAATGATATAATGGTATCACTGGTAAATGTCACATATGTTGAGGAGATGTCAGTAGAGCTAGAGCCTAGAGGTCTGGAATTCAAATGAGGAGACTGATCTTTATCTCAAATGATGTGCCGCTAGATTTCTCCCCATCAAGTGGAAATAGTAAGAGGACATTTCCGTTGTAGTACATGCACTTCTACCACAGTCTGTGTAGCATTATGAATTGTAAACTGCTCCTACAGTATAGAATATAATGAAGATAAAATGGCTTTATTGTCTGAGGCAAGATCAAAGCTTGCTTAGAAAGTTCCGTTGGCTCTTTGATTTTATTTTCCTCGTGCAAATATACAGTCTAAAGTACAAACTTTGTCAAATGACTCACTTTTGGTATCCTTGCTTATAAAGTTACTTTGGCGGGGGAATGAATCTGATTCAGTGGAGAGATTTAGCCCAAATCATCATCCTCTTGCATTTTGATTCCGTGCCAATCCTATCTACACACAGAAGTCTGCTCTCCCCTGAATTCATCTTGAGGCAACAGTGCACATTTTGCCCAAAAACACATAGCGATGACTCATGTTTGCACTTCATCTCAAATATTCATTCATCCATATTATTTTTGTCTTGTCATTGTTCATGGAAAACAAAATGTCTTCCTTCTTGGAAGAAGTTAATGATACAATGGCTGTGAGGGCAGAATGATAATGTTAATAAGGAGGAAGACTTTGAACTGCCAGATCGGGTGCTCCTTGCCTGAAATCTGGTGAGAGCCTTTGCATAACCATTTGCCCGTCTGAACCAACGACTTGGAGGGCCTTTAAGTAGGTTCTCAACACTCCCATTTAAAATGGGGAAGGATTCTTTTAATGTGCCTTATTGCTGAAGTTTTTACACACTTAATGAGAAATGGGTGTAACGTTTGCAGAAAATCTCCAAATGCTTAGCCAACAGCCCTACAAAGGACCCCTGATTTCGATCACTTGGAAGGGGCTTGGATCCCCTTCCAAAAAAAATTCCTCTTCATTGCCAGCGCAACGTTGGGTTAATAAATACAAAAAAATATGCAAAGTGTTAGTGTCTTCTTCTTTTCTTCTTCTTTGGCTTGGCTTCGCGGACGAAGATTTATGGAGGGGGTAAATGTCCACGTCAGCTGCAGGCTCGTTTGTGGCTGACAAGTCCGATGCGGGACAGGGAGACACGGTTGCAGCGGTTGCAGGGGAAAATTGGTGGGTTGGGGTTGGGTGTTGGGTTTTTCCTCCTTTGCCTTTTGTCAGTGAGGTGGGCTCTGCGGTCTTATATACTGTACAATTGCACAAGTGTAATTTTGTGGTTAATTGTACTGAAATTAATATCAATAGGTAATGAATCTCACATCTCTCGACAATTGGCCTCATGGCATTTAGAAGTCACAGTTGTCTTTTATTAGCAATGACTGCACCTGGTCATTAGCAAATTGTAGGTGTAACAAATGCTATTATATTTATCTTATTTGGATTTTAATGTAATGTTCATGACCAAATTAAACAAAGATAGGAAAGGGGCAAGGACCAACACAAGCTCGTGCAATTTAGAAGATGTTAAGCCAGCAAGCAGAAGAATGAAACACGGGCATTGAGTCATTTAAATGGGTGACCAGGAACAGTTTTGGTCCAGGAATTGAAAAAGACCACACAAAAAGAAGTGGTTGTACAAAAGCTCATAACTGAAAAATAGAAATGACAAGCATTGCCCTGCTGTGAATTAACTCAATTCCTGTAAGTTTTAATCAACTCCCTGTTTAATAATCATAAACCCTTTAAAGTATCGTTGAAACAATTCTGATAACACAAATGACTTCCGGAAGTTGCTCTCAGTTCATACCGCAAAACTAAACAAGACCACTATGCCACTCCCCTCATTAGAGCACAACCTTTGGTTCAAACTCTCATTACTAAAGACATGAGCAATGATGGGATATATGTTTACACCCTTGTGTAGTGGTAAATTCCCTACTTCAGCCAGCTTAAAACGGAGCTGTATTCAATTAAAATAACTAGTTCCTTAATATAATCTTGAAGTTTGGAGCTTTTATGTTTATGGAAGGGATTGAATCTTGATAGCGTTATCTTAATAACTGATTTCTCTAATAACTTTAAAATTGGTTCAAATTGCTTCGTCATGCAACATTTACCTGACATTTACAGAAAAATAATGAACAAAGAAATTATAGCAGTTAAATTTGTTTGGGATTATCAAATGTTCCTGTTTGTAGCAGGGGAGTGACCCAGTCTAACCTTTTCCTAGACCCCCTGCTTGGCCACCTCCTGTATTGCACTGGAATGTACCAACAGACCCAGTCTGTAGAACTTTGTCAATTCTAGTAACACTAGCCAAACATGCACAGTTCCTGGGGAAATGTCAGTTGCACAATTCACAACACCTAGTACTTAAGCCTCTTAATTCTAACCAGCAACACTACTTAAACCATAAACATTTTTTAAATGTATTTAAACTCGATGGAGATTTTGTTGATTGTCCAATGTTAAACTTGCAGACAAGATGTAAAGACAACTGTTACATAAAAGTGCAAATAACTTTTGGCAGTGAACTCGGATTAAACCTCATAGCTGGCTTCAGGTTAGTTCTTTGAATGTCTTCTGAAGTTGCCTTTCCTTACGAGATTGATTTCAGCTCACGCAACCATTCCCACATCACAAAGGACCTCCACCTTCCTGCCCTCATGAAAGCAGCACATTTTCCTTCATGCACTTTGTCTTCCTCTTAGCCTGCATGAAGCCAATATTAAAAAATGTGCTCGTCTCATTTTTCATGCAATGCTTGAGACTTCTGTGCAAGTGATGCAGTTCATTGATTCCAAATTTCAGTGAGGTCAAGAGCTTTAGTACATTCAGACCAAATGAAAACTTTCCATTTGGATTATGCACAGCCTGCAAAAGGAAACAATTAGATTTTGCCTTTACTCATCTGATTTCACGACAAACACTTACTGTGTTTTTAGTTATCATGTAATTTTTAATAACATGGGTTTTTTTTTAATTGCTGAGGCAAATAATATTATAGCAGATGATGTAAAGGTCAGTGGAGGAGCAGGTAGTGTGAGGGAAACTCCAAGGCTGTAGAAGGACTTAGATGAGGATATTGGGCAAATGAATTATAATATCGGAAAGTGTACAGTCATGCACATTGGTAAAAAAAATAAACAGGCAGACTATTTTTTAAATGGAGAGATCATTGAAAATACCCAGATATAGAAGGACCTGAGAGTCCTCGTGCAGGATAGCCTGAAGGTAAACTTTCAGGTTGAGACGGATCACGGTGGTGAAAAAGATTAATGCAAAAAGGCCGTTTATTTCAAGAGGAATGGAATATAAGAGCAGGGATGTGATGTTGAGACTTTATTATGCACTGGTGGGACCTCATGGAGTATTGTGAGCAATTTTCAGCTTCTCATTTAAGAAAAGATATGCTGACATTGGAGAGAGTTCAAAGGAGGTCCATTAAGATGATTCCAGGAATGAAAGCGTTATCATAAGGAGGAGTGTTTCACACCTCTTGGACTGAATGCATTGGAGTTTAGGAGAATTGGGGGGTGGGGGGGGGGGGGGGAGATCGCATTGAGACATTTTGAAAGTTGAAAGGCATGGACCGAATAGATGTAAAAAGGTTATTTCCCATGGTGGTAGACTCACTGACAAAAGACAAAGGAGGAAAAACCCAACACCCAAACCCAACCAACCAAATTTCCCTTGCAACCGTGCCTGCCTGTCCCGCATCGGACTTGTCAGCCACAAACGAGCCTGCAGCTGACGTGGACATTACCCCTCCATAAATCTCGTCTGCGAAGCCAAGCCAAAGAAAGAAAAAGAGTCTAGGACAAGAGGACACAACTTCAGGAATGAAGGGTGTCTGATTTGATCAGAAAGACATAGGAATGTAAATCTCTAGAATTGTTGTCACAGGCAGTTGTGGAGACCAGGTCATTGGGTGTATTTAAAACAAAGATTGATAGGTTCTTGATTAGCCAGAACATCAAGGGTTATGGGGAGAGGCTTATGGGCAGTGGGGCTGAGTGGGAAAATGGATCAGTTCATGATTAAATGGTGGGGCAGATTTGATGAGCTGAATACCCTATTTCTGCTCCAATGTCTTATGATCTTATAGTATTGGAAATGTAAAACTGTACTGTCAGTTCCAATTACACTTCGGCATAGGAACGTAGGAAGTAGGAACAGGAGAAGGCCAAAAATGGCCCATCGAGCCTGCTCCGCCATTCAATACGATCATAGCTGATCTAATTTATGACCTAACTCCACCTACCTGCCTTCTCCCCATATCCCCTAATTCCTCTATCATGTAAAAATTTATCTAACCGAATTTTAAATATGTTTAATGAGGCAGCCTCAACCACTTCCCTGGTTAGAGAATTCCAAACATTCACTGCTCTCTGGGAAAAACTATTTTTCCTCATCTCTGTCCTAAATCTACTCCCCCGAATCTTGAGACTGTGTCCTCTCGTTTTAGTTTCCCCGACCAGCTCAAAAAACCTTCCTACATCTATCCTATCCATACCCTTCATAAAAATGACACGAGCACATTGCGCAAATTGGGATTGTACTCCCTGGAGTTTAGAAGATTGAGAGGGGATCTCATAGAGACCTATAAAATTCTGGCAGGACTAGACAGAGTGGATGCAGATGGGATGTTTCCAAGGATGGGAAAATCCAGAACCCGGGGCCATGATTTGAGGATAATAGGCAAACCATTTAGGACCGAGATGAGGAGGAATTTCTTGACCCAGAGGGTGGTGAATCTGTGGAATTCATGCCACAGAGGGCAGTAGAGGCAGGTTCATTAAATATATTTAAGAGGGAATTAGATCTATTTCTTCAGTATAAGGGTATTAAAGGTTACGGAGAGAAGGCGGGGACGGGGTACTGAACTTTAAGATCAGCCATGATCTCGTTGAATGGCGGAGCAGGCTCGAAGGGTCGAATGACCTACTCCTGCTCGTATCTTCTATGTTTCTATGTTTCTAATCCTATATGTTTCTATAAGATCTCCTCTCATTCTCCTCTCACTCGAGCGAATACAATCCTAGATGATTTAATCTTTCATCATAAGTCAACCCCTTCATCCCAGGGATTAACCTAGTAAACCTCCTCTGGACCATCTCCAAAGCCAGTATATCCTTCTTCAAATATGGAGACCAGAACTGGACACAGTACTCCAGGTGCGGTCTCACCAGTACCTTATACAGTTGCAACATTACCTCCCTACTCCTGAATTCAGTTCCTCTAGCGATGAAGGCCAACATTCCATTTTCCTTCTTAATAACCTGCTGCACCTGCAACCTAACTTTTTGCGATTCATGCACAAGCACTCCTAAGTCCCTCTGCACAACAGCATGCTGTAGTTTTTCACCCTTTAAATAATATTCAGCTCTTTTATTTTTCTTGCCAAAGTGGATAACCTCACACTTACTAACATTGTACTCCATCTGCCAGACCTTTGCCCACTCATCCAGCTTAACTCTATCCCTCTTCAGACTCTCCACATCCTCATTACAATTTGCTCTTCCACTCAATTTGGTGTCATCCGCAAACTTGGCTACACCACATTTTGTCCCCTCCTCCAAGTCATCAATGTAAATGATGAACAGTTGTGGGCCTAACACTGACCCCTGCGGCACCCCACTTACCACTCTCTGCCAACCTGAAAAACTCCCATTTATCCCGACTCTCTGCCTCCTGTCAGACAACCAATTTTCAATTCAGGCCAATAGACTTGCCCGGACTCCACTTTCCTGTAACTTACTGAGAAGTCTCTTGTGCGGCACCTTATCAAACACTTTCTGCAAATCCAAATATACAACATCAACCTGTTCCCCTCTATTGTATCCTCAAAGCATCCTAACAAGTTTGTCAAACAAGATCTTCCCTTTCTAAAACCATGCTGCATCTGCCTGATTGAACCCTTACGTTCCAAAAGTTTCACTATTTCATCTTTAATGACGGCTTCAAGCATTTTTCCAACTACAGACGTCAAGCTAATTGGCCGATAATTTCCAATCTTCTGCCTACATCCCTTCTTAAAAAGTGGCGTGACATTTTCTGTCTTCCAGTCTACCGGGACCTGCCCAGAATCCAAGGAATTTTGGTCTATGACCACCAATGCATCAACTATAACTTCTGCCATTTCCTTCAGAACCCTTGGATGCATACCATCAGGAACAGGTGATTTGTCTGGCTTTAGTCCCATTAGTTTCTCCATCAGTACTTCCTTTGTAACAATTATTTTATCAAGGCCCTCCCCAACATTCGCATCCTTAACTCCGCACTGGACGTGTTTTCCACCGTGAAGACTGACACAAAATATTTGTTTAATGCCTCGGCCATTTCCTCATTTTTTGCTACCAGTTTTCTTTTCTCATCCTCCAAGGGTCCTATGTTAACTCTGGCCACCCTCTTCCGTTTTATATATTTATAAATTTTTTTGCTTTCTGTTTTTATATTTTGTGCCAATTTACTTTCATAATCCTTTTTCCCATTTCTTATTACCCCCTTGTTGTCTCTTAAAGTTTTCCCAATCTTCCAGTTTCCCATTGCTCTTTGCAGCTTTGTACACCTGCGCCTTCAATTTTATACTCTTCTTTATTTCCTTTGTTGACCACGGTTGATTTTTCCCTCTCTTGCTGCCCTTTTTCTTGACCGGAATATATTTTTGTTGAGCATTACAAAATATTTCTTTGAAAATCTTCCACTGTTCCTCAACTGTTTCATCAATGAGCCTGTGCTCCCAGTCCACTCTGCCCAATTCCTCCCTCATCCTATGGTAGTCACCCCTGTTTAAGCATAATATATTAGTTTTAGATCTAACTATTTCCCCTTCCAATCTGAATGAGAAATTCAATCGTACTATGATCGCTATTTCCCAGAAAATAATATACAAAGACGTACAAATCCGTATTGTACTAACTTTCGCTGGAGATTCTGATTGGCAACTGGGCATTGAAGCTAAAGTAAGTCCCAGACTTCACTGACAATGCTGTGAAATACAAATCCAGCACTTACTAAAGGATTTATAAGGCCAAATCTGCCTGTTCTTTCCAACACCAGATACCCAGTAGAGACCCAGGCTTCCCTGGCTTTACTTTAGATCCTTTAGTCGCTTGGATTCTGAACCTGGATCAGGATCAGAGACATTGCTGATATCAATGGAAATGGGAGGAAAAGTTAATTATTTCCTTTAGTTTAATGTTTTAAATATTTTATATGCTTTCTCAACTGACATTTTTATTTTTCAAGAATTTTAATAGCTTTTTAAAAAGTTATTTCATTTAATTTTAATTGCATTTAAACATCAAAGGGATCATTCAGGTTGGTGCAAGAGTGACAAATCTCAAGTGGCAGAGAGATCCGATCAATGTTCACAGGCCCCTAAATTTTTTTCCAGTGTTTTAGAAAAAGCCAACATCTCCATCACATCTCAAAAATTGCAACTGTTTTCAACACAAGCCCCTTCACCAATGACTAGAACTGAATAGAATCACCTTTATCTATATATGCATATAGACATCACATATCTATGAATACTTGTCCCATATTTGTATGTGTGTTACATCTGGTTGTGTGTCTGCATGTTTTGCACCAAGGACCAGAGAATGGTGTTTCATTGGGTTGTACTTGTGCATTCAAACAATAAATTTGACTTGACTTGACTTGACCTTAAGTGTAGTAGCACTTTTTGTTGTCAATCTGTCAGGCTGCAAATCTATTTTGTTAGAATATGTGACTGACATGAACATTTGCCTGATTTATGCCATTAATATTCCTTGTAGACAATCAATACATTTGATGGGGTGCTCTTTGATGACTTTGAATGGTCTGTTAATGGAGTTGCTGGGAGAAACCATATCAACAGCAGTGCAGCTCCTAGCAACTGATCATAGAGCGTCATGACAGAAGCACAAGAAAATTATGTGTCTGTGATAGTACAGATCTATCACCAATGTACACAGTATCTAGACTGTGCTTACAGCGATTGGCTGAGAGCTAAGCCACGCCTATTGTCTGGCCCTTAAAGGGTTGTGTCCCTAGCCAGGGTCGGCCACCTGTGAAGAGCTCCTGTCTTTTGCTAATAAAAGCCTTGGTTTGGATCAACAAGTCTTTGATTCTTTCGACGAGCTCTACAGTAACCTTGTAAGGTTAGCACGGTGCTGAAGGAACAACAGTCAACTATCAACCCCATCGAGATTGAATGCTATCAGGAGTTAAACAGATACTGGGGTTGCAGTGCAATAAGCAAAAGTGCTGGAGAAATTCAGCAGGTCATGCAGCATCTATAAGAAGTAAAGGATAGCCTTGACAAAGGGCTTGGGCTTGAAGTGTGGTGACCCTTTACTTCCTCTAGGTCAGGGGTGTCAAACTCAAATTCACGGAGGGCCAAAATTAAAAACTTGGACTAAGTCGAGGGCCGAACTAAATATTTATTGAAAATTTTCAACAACCTCTGCATGTTTTCTCTTCTTTCAACATATGTAATGTTAAACTTTTTCTTATTAAAATAAATGTTTAATAATAGTTTTGGATAAACTCTTTCCAGAAGCATTAACAAATGAGAAATAAAATATTCAAGAAATAATATTTCTCTATAGGGGATTTGTCAAATGTTGCTAGTGTGCTGTCGAATAGTAAAATCTGAGGGCTATTGAGAATGTGGGAGAATAACATGATTCCTGAAACAATCCAATGGGTGACTGATTGTGGGCATGAACTCTAGCAGGGTTATTTGCCATGCCCTTTTTCCATTGGTACAGATATCCTTTGATTGACACACTTTTCAAGTTTTATGCCTAATGAGCTTGTATCCAGGTGCAGGACCATTTTTAACCAGGAATATATTGATCACTGTGACATGAAACTATTGGAAGATCGTTTTATCCTGAGATTAAAGTTCATAATACTTACTCAGGCCTGTGTGTGGGAGGGTGGGATTTGCTGGCGATCGGGTTGGACAATGACAGTGCGGGGGCATCGGCTCTCGCTGCAGGGCGGCATCTCGGGGGATCAGCGGCCCCGTCACCGTGAGTCGCGGGTCGCCCTGCGGCAGGGAGGGGGAGTGGGCAACGGTCCTGGTGAGGTCAGGCCCGAGGCCTCCGGTTCCGGGCGCTGGGAAGCAGCCTTGGCTTCCCCTGACACCGGCCAGGCCCCAAAACCAGAGTCCACGGTGAGACCCTGCAACGTAAACAGAGGAGGTGGGGGCGAATAGCAGGCTGATGCCAATGCATTCTGGGATTTGTTGTATTACTGTGCATGCGCTATACTGGCGCGGCAGCCAGCGGGCCACCTCTAATACATTTTTGAAATGATCTTGCGGGCCAAATATAATTATATCACGGGCCAAATATGGCCCGCGGGCCAGAGTTTGACATGTGTGCTCTAGGTGCTTCGTGACCTGCTGAGTTTCTCCAGAACTTCTGTCCATTGCAAATGCTATGACATATCAGTTCAGCTGGATCTCGATCTTCTATCAACTAATGCCTTTAAAATAGTTCTTGCATACACCAAACCAGAAATAAATTGCAATTTTAAACTTTTTAATTTTTTTAAATATTAGAAATTGTGCTAAATAAGGATTGAAACACATATTTGAATAATACAGAAGCTGAAATATTATGATTTTTTTTGTTTTAAAATATCATATACTGTTGAATATTCATGAGGCTTCACATTACACATACACAAGATTAGTTTTTAGGACCAGGTAGCTTGTTGAGCAATAATTAAGGATTAGTACACTATTAAAATCTCACTGACACCTTGTGTAATGAAGAATAAGATCTTCAGGGCATTTGATGCTGGATTAGTTTGTAAGAAGCTTAAATTCATGTCATTTCCAGTGATTTTCTTGTTTGCACTGGAGAAGGCTGCAAATAGTCCAGAGGAGAGAGGTGTGGTGAATGACTGACAACAACTTTGGGATTTCTGTGTTAAAATATGCTTGTACAAAAATCTCAAAATTGCTGTCAGTTTCACTGTGCAATGGAAGAACATGTTAATTGTTTTGCTTGCATTGATACTTCAGAGTTCTTGCCATAGATTCGCCCTGTCCAATGTTATTCCAAAAGGTGAGCAGTTGCAATGCAATACAAGATAGTGCAACTTATTCTATGTTGGTCAAAGTAACATGGAGAGGCAACATTCTCTCAATGATGCCTTTTGAGCAAGGGCCACAGTAAAGGATCTAGATTTGGCAAGGAAAGTTAAGAAAATATTTATGAAATAATATGGAATATATGCCATTGCATATAAAAACTTACCAAGCAAGGGCATTTGGTCATCTTGAAGAGCACGCCAAACCTGTAATAGCCAATGGGGCAACCAGCCAACAGAGGTGGGTATGTTCAGAGGTGAGTTCAAATCTGAAAGATTGACTGACCATTTCTACTCATGGATACCATTCGACTTCCTGAGTTCCTCCAGCGACTCTGTCTGATTCAAGATTCAATTTATCAGTATGTTAGTAAAACAGTGTCATATTACACGAAATTCCTTTTTGCCTGCTGCAAGGTGGACAGATTCGCCACTGGCAGGAATTGCCTAAGTGCGTCTTACAGTTGGACTTAGAGAGAGAGAAGCAAAAGAGAGTCTTTGTACTTTATGCTTTATACCACAGGACCCTTCTGAATAGGTCTGTTTTTGGAAATGAGATCACATCATTTGACAATTTGTGCAATTATGACATTAATAATCTGTTTTGATCCCTATTGAAATCCCTGCATGCCTCGTGACCGTGAAAGGTAAATGTATTATAGTGAGGAGTGAGATGTAACTTCCAAAGCTCCAATGCATGTGAAAAATTATCACTTAAAATGTACGTGTACAATTTGATTATTTGTAGAGCTCTCAAAATAAAAGATGGCTCGAGCAAATTAATCATTACTAATTAAATTAATCATTACTAATTACTACATCCTTCACCCGTCACCCGCCCAAACATTCCCAATATTAATTAAATTATTTGGATGATTTAAAATATTATTTTTTGATATAACATGCTGTGTTACTGTGACATAGTCCTTTTTTTTAAATCAATGACGCAACTGCTTATTTTGGTATGTTCAATTGTATGATCTTGGATACACTTGTCTGGTTTTGATCTTACCTCTCCCTGGAATCGCCTTCAGTGTGCAGTCTACTTTCTGCTTATGTACAGTAATCTCTGGTGCATTTAAGCATCTGCCTGCATTTCAACCGCATAGAGCTTCCTGGGAGATCCTATCACAAAGCAAGGCCTTGTTTCCACAAGTATTCTGAACCTGTTCATCTCTACCTTCCCAGCACTTTGCTTGACATTGTCATAAATGACATCTTTGTGTTATCAAAATTCATGTGCAATGTTCAATATAGAAATTCCCTCTAATATTAGGGAAGCCAGTTGTTCACCTTCAATTTGTCATGCCTTTGTCACTGTCCCCATTTCCTCACCCAAGTACTTGTCTGAGGTTGAACCAAAATGTCCAATGTTTGTGTCCTGCTTGATTCTGAACTGAGGTTCTGACTTCATTTGAAAGCCACCACTAAAGCAGTCAGATTCCACCTCTATGACGGTGCCTGATTCCACCCTTGTTCTGAAACCACTCATCATATTTTTGCTGAAATTAGATTAAATGACCTGTACACTCTTTACTGCCATTCAAAACGTGGCTACACATTTCCAAGGGAGCATCCTTCACCCATCACCCGCCCAAACATTCCCAATATTAATTATTCGACTGTTCCTGGAATCCTTTTAACTGACAAATTTAAAGGAATTTTTCCCTAAGCTTCCCCTCTCCCCTCGCCCCCTGATGACGCTCCTTCAGGCTCACATCTATAACTAAAGTGCCGGTCCTAACATCTCCGTAAATGGTTCAATGATAATGCTCCTGTCTGGTGCCTTTACTGTTCGGACAATGCTGCATAAATAAAAGACTCAGTTGTTGGTAAATCCCTCCAGTTTCTCTCGATAACATTCTAACAATAACATTTTTACTGGAAAAATCCTGGAATTCACCTTTTGATTTTGTCAAAATTGATTTCTGAAGAGGTTTGACCCAGTTTAGCTCTGCTTGGTGAACCTCATTGGGAATGATCAACCGATGGGTGGTTCAAATGCCCCTCATCGCACTGAAGAATATATCAAATGAAGAAAATATTTTGGTTTTGCTCAACAAACTCATAACTCTGCCTCCTGCCAGAAAAGGAGACGTTTGGCATGCATAAAGAACACTGCTCGCTTGCCCACACATTCCAGTTAAAATAGTCTGCCTTAAGGCAAGAGAACTCGAGGAAATATATTGAGCTTAAATTACAATTTTTTTTCATAAAGTTCACTTTTTATTACCAGAAAAGAATATGAGATGATTACTATTGAAATAATATGGTACAGTTATACAGAATGAACACAAAAATGACTGGCCCCTATTGTTTACACTTGACCACAAAAACAGATAGATCAAATAATATTTTGAATGAATTGAGTACTGTATGTAATATTTTAACAGTATTCAAAAGCAGAGACTGAATAGACCATCCTGCCAAGTATAAGATTGATTCAGAGATCATTTGTTGGAATTTTAAATGTTTTAAATTTATAATTTAAAAAAATTAGACCTACAGCCTAGTAACAGGCCATTTCAGCCAATAGCCCGTACTGCCCTCTTACACCCCATTCTCCTGCATCCCCCAGTACGTTTCAAATGGTGGGATGAAAGTGGAGCCCCCAGGGAAAACCCATGCAAACACGGGGAGAATGTACCAACCCATAACAGACAACGTAGGGGTTCGAACCCCGGACCTGATCGCTGGGATTGTAATGGTGTTTTGTTATTAGTTCATGTTGCTTGATGCACAGTGAAATAATATAAAACCTGTAGTAAATCACAAAATTCTGTAGACAGTGTTTAGAAATAGAAGTACCTTAACAGAAATTGCTCGAGACAAAAATTGAGAACAAAGAACATTTATTATAACAACAATGCAAAGTTGGGTGCTTCCCCTTACCCTGGGAATACACACATACACTGGGGCTCACCCAACTTTTATACAGTGAATTTCAGTATCAGAATACCCTCCCCCTTACATTCTTCTGCCCCCTGGTTTGGCATAGGCAATCCTTCCTGCCTACGTGCAGTTTCAGTGGACTTGGAGGACCAGGGGGTATCCTGTCGGTGTCTTCTCATGTCATTATCCCCATTGTCCTTATTCACAACCTTGCCCTTGTCCCCATTCACACCTTTCCAACTCTCAGATACAGTCCCTTCATATGCAGAGTTCGCTAATCCTGTCTAGGGTTTACTAATTAAATATGCCTAACTTGATAAATCTGTGTATGGCTTACTAATTATATATGTAGAACTTGGTACTTCTGTCTAGGGCTAGGAGACCCTTATTTCATCCAGACTATCTCAACTTCCTACATTCTATTATTCCTTACCTCCCCTTATCTTATTCATACGGTGGGCTCACTGATCCTGTCGAAAGGACTAGAAGGTTCTTATCTTACATAGGCTGACTCTGCTTCCTGCATCCTAATTTCCATGCTTAGCCTGTTCGTACTGGTTTAATCCATCACTCCACATGTCTGCACTAGTTTCCCCATCTTTCATATTTTTATGTCAAGTTTACTCATCTCTCACAACAGCATAATTGAAGTAAAAAAAACACGCAACGCTGGAGAAGCTCAGTAGGTCGAGCAGTGTCCTTTATGTAGCAAAGGTAAAGATACAGAACCAACGTTTCAGGCTTGACCCCTTCATCAAGGTATGAGAAAATGCCGGCAAGCGTCTGAACAAAAGAGTGGAGGGGGGTGTGGAAGAGGGGTTGGCAAAGGTAGAACATGATAGATGGAGATAAGAGGGAGGGGACAGCAGTGATGAGGGGGGGAAATGGCTGAGAGGGTGGAGGAACTGAAAGGAAAAGGGGGGGAAGAAAAGGCAAGAAGGTTTAGTGGAAAGCAGTAAAGTCAATGTTCATACCATCTGACTGGAGAGTGCCTAGATGGAAAATAAGATGTTGTTCCCTCAGTCTGCAGGTTGTCAGGGTGGAACAGTACATCAGGCCATGGACAGAAATATGAGTCCAGGAATGTGACCTGAAATTGAAATGGTTGGCCACTGGGAGGTTGCAGTGTTTGCGAATGGAGCAGAGGTGCTGAGCGAAGCGATCTTCCAGTCTGCGACCGGTCTCTCTGATGTAGAGAATGCTATAAAGGGAACACCGGATGTTGTCAATAAGCCCAGTATATAACTTTCCCCTGTGCCTGCAGGAAATTAAAGACTTCCGTCCACACCTCCTCCCTCTCTACGGTCCGGGACCCCAAACGGGCCTTACAAGTTAAGCAACATTTCATTTGTTCATCCAGAGGACTTGTTTACTGCATCCAGTGGCATTCTCTACATCAGAGAGACTGGACGCAGACTGGGAGATCGCTTCGCTTGGCACCTTCACTCCATTTGCTACCGCAGCGACCTTCCAGTGGCCAACCATTTCAATTCCGAGTCTCACTCCCGCACTCACGTGTCTGTCCATGGCCTTGTGTACTGTCCCACCCTGACCACCCTCAGATTGGAGGAGCAACACCTACATTTAGTCTGGGCCCCCTCCAGCCAGACGGTATGAACATTGACTTTACTGCCTTTCACTAAACCTGCTCACCTTTTCTTTTCCCTCTTTTCCTGACTTTCCAGTTCTTGCACCCACCCACCCACCCAGCAATTCCCCCCTCCCCCTCATTGCTGCTCTCCTCTTTCTCCACCTATCATCTCCTGCCTTTGCCATCTCCCCTACCCTCACCCTTTTGCCGCCATTCTGTCATACCTTGATGAAGGGCTCAAGACCGAAAAGTCAGTTCCGTATCTTTACCTTTACTACATAAAGGACACGGTTTGACCTGGTGAGCTTTCTCCAGCGTTCTGTGTGTGTGTGCTTTTAATACAAGATCTGTGATTCATTATTATTCAAGCTTCATGTTTTTTCTTGCTTGGTTACCTGGCTTAATACCAACTTCTAAATAAAAATTCTGAGCCGTCAAATAGTTAAATCTAGCATTTTATTAACAATGTTTAGTAAATGTGTGAACACCCCATGCCTGCTCATAAATATTTCAAGGGTGATTGTTTGAGAACCCCACACATATGAATTCAATAATAGTAGATTCTGGAACAAATTAACACTACTTTGTTTGGTTAGCTATAATGAAATCATTTTACTGCTCAGTGCATGGCAAATCAGCTCACAGCTATTTTTAAAAGGCTGTATCAAATTAATTGTCAAGCCTTGCTTCTAAGGGGTTAATTTCCCCAGTTATTGGCCTGTTCTTCTAATGTTTCCTATAGTGTGATGAATTATTTCTTATTGGACTTAATAAATGGGGAAGCTCTTATCACGGGCTGAATTTATGCATCTCTTTTGATATCCGTCATCCTCCAAAGCAGGTCTGTGCCAAAGGTGCAGGGAAGACAGCACCAGCTGCTGTGCATGTGAGAAGGATCCTGCTTGGTCCTCATGTTTCACGATTACCTCAGCTTCCTGTCTTGAATGGGAAACACTGCTAGTGAGTAGTTGTAAAACATTTGCTAAAGGCCAAAGCTCTGAGGAGGTGCAGCCATGTCAAACATCTGGTTTTTGCATTACAAGGAAATTGAAGCAATGAGTGTACAGTAGGGTTACAGCCTTCAATAAATATAAGTCTTATTATAATTTCACATAGTCAAGGTTTTAAATAACCAAATCCAAATGAACTGGCATAGCACAATCAAAAATTAAGGTTTAAATATTGTTAGATTGAATAAAATCAAATAACCTCTGCAAATATTAATTGAGGTGAAATGTTTCCTTTAATGGTATATACACATTTAATTTTTGAAGATGCTGTTTTGTGAATTTAATCTTCTGACTTAATATAAAAGATGACAAGAGGACTGTCGAATGATGGACAAGTTCACTGACGATCTGAAAAGGATTATGTTTGTGTGAGTGGCTCTTCTCTGGGTAAAGAAAATCTCTGTGCAATCAATATGGTGGTTTCCTGACCTTAGCCAGGAAGCAAGCAGGATGTTCATAGCAGTGGAGAGTTGTTCCCAAAGCCAGAGAACTGAAGCATGAGGCAGCCAGCAATTCAAGCCTGTTCTTGTTCGTCTTTTAGCCACTTACAGAATGGCTCAGGCAGAGGTTTGGGAGCAGGCCAACCTCTCTCACAATGAATGGGGGCAACAGTGTGCGGCCAAGGAAGGTCCAAAACATTAGGATCACATTCAGGGGAACTGTTCATCTAATCATTGGACAGCTTTCATGATTTATCATGTTTGATGCTTGTTGAAATGCATTTAAAATATATTTTATTGATCAGCATGAACATTATACTGATGGCCTGTTTATGTTGCACTAAAAAAAATTAGTGTTGTTTTTACCATTGAGAGGAAATAAGACTTGCACGATGAAAGGAGCCTTTCAACCATTGAATAACAGCAGCAAGGTTGCTTGATACTTAAAAATGCACTGCAGTAAATGATGCACATATGGCGAAGGAGTTTTAGGAGCTGAGCAAAGCACTAGAGTAATGGCACATCTAATTCCCACCGCACACTGCTGTAGGTTCAACAACATTTTACAAAAGTGAGCTGATTTACAAAATTGAAGATTTTAGTGTACAAATTAAATCTGTAGGAAGTGACCAAGGAGTAACATATTCCATGATAATTAAACCATCATCACCACTGGATAATATATCCTGCTATCATCAAACTTTTCCTGAAGTCGATCGTGATCTTTCATGTGCCACATGTAATGTTTCTTAAATGACTTTTCCTTGCTAATTAATCTCCCCTGTTTCATATAAACTTATTAACAGTTTTAAAAAATATTAAACAGAATATTTAGAAGTAATTTGCTGCGCTGATCCCTAACTGTTTTGTTTACCTTCCATGACAATTTGTTTTTAAAATATCCCCATCTATTTTCCTTGACTGGTATAATTACTCTTTCTGCCACTTCTAATGGTATTTCAATGGGGAAAATGCCATTAATCTTTGTACTCGACATATGTATGTTTTGAGATTGTCGCTTACCCATAACTTGCATAAATTGTAAAGTTTTTAATTTGCCTGCAAAGGAAAAGATAGGCATTCTGATTCCTAAGCAGGGGCAAGGTTGCAGTCAGGTACAGTGTGTCAGCAGGGATGTATAAAGACTCATTTCTAAGGCTGACAAAGTGCCTTGGGAGGAAAAACCGTGGAAGCAGGTCATACATCAAATGGAGTGTGGCAAGAGCAGAGTTTATTGGGGCAAAAAAAAAGTTGGGCCTTTTAATCAATAGAGCAAGCTTGAGGGTGAACAAGAACTAAGTTAGGGTTAAAGCCAGGAGAGGGGTGGACAATTGGATTGAGGTGGCTGTATGTGCATGGAGGGACAGGACTTTTTGGAGACACGTGATGATTTTTGAGGATGGTAATCTTGCTCGCTGTGGTTTAATATCACTGACCCAGCTACAGAAATAACTATTGTGGTTATATGTTTAATTTTGCTTGAATGTTGCCAGATGTGAGCTTGTCACAGATTTTCAGTGGGATTTTTTGGATAGGAAGTGAATCTCAGCCAACTATTGAAAAGGTATATTGCCCTTTAACAGAGCATCTGGGACCAGTATGTAGGACAAGCAATTATGCATCTCCTAAACAAAGTGACTGCAGACTATTCAATGAACAGTGCTGAATATGAAACAAAACATTTTATAATGTGAGGATTTTCAATTCTATGGAATCGCCTCTGATGCCCGGAAATGTTTTACAACTGGTATTTTCTGAATTCTAACCAGCGTTGAAATATGAAAGGCACAGTGATCTATTTGATTGCAACACGTTCCCAGAAACAACAAAGTTCCAATAACCAAATTACAACCCTTTCTGTGTTTTTTTTTAAAAAACCCCACTGCCAAAGGAACTCAGTGGGTCAGCAGTATTCAGGGATGGAAAAGCACAGTTAATATTTTTTTTAATTTTTAACATTTTAATTATAGCACAGTAGAGGTGGATTCTGGCCATTTAAACCCGTCCTGCCAAGTTACACTCAAATGAACCTGTTCTGGAGGGTTGAAGGAAACTCATGTAGACATGGGGAGAATGTACAAACTCCTCACAGACTGTTTGAACAGTTAGCTATGCTAACTGTGCTGCTCTGCTAAGAGAAGGAGATTGGTAGAGCTGTATAAGGGGGAGATAAAGACACAGGGATCGTAGATGCTGGAATCTAAAGAAAAAAGATCAGATCACTAGGGGGAACTCAGGAGGTTCGTTAACATGCCAAAAGGTGGGGTGGATTTGGGAAACAGTCAAAGGTATAGGATGAGTCATGGAGGGTGAAGTTGAACATAACCGATAAAGGGAAGAGATATATAGAAACATAAGGGAAGAATGGTGGGGGGAGAGGGATTTGATTGGCAATGAGAGTGATCATTGGGTTAGATGGAGAAGGAAAGGAAGGGAAAGTAATTGAGGGAAGGGGAGAGAGTTGGAAAGAAGGGATTGTGTGAAAGGACCTTAGTGGATGAGATGGGGAGACGATGTGTTCACTTGAAATTAGAGAATTCAGTGTTCATGTCATGATAGATTGCTCAGGTGGAATATAACATGTTATTCTTCATATTTGAATTTGGCCTCATCCTAGCGATGGAGAAGGCAAGGATAGCCAAGTCTATGTGGGAGAAGAACTGGAATGACAGGCAAGTCCAGTTGGAGTGCGAGGTGAGAGCTCATCTGCCTGGCCAAACAGTTGTCTATCTGTCCTTGGTCTCACACATGTAGATGGAATCTATTTTTCAACACGAAACATCAAATGTCAATTTCCATGGATGCTCCAGCAGTTTATTTATTTTTTGCTCTGGATTCTAACATCTGCAGTCTTTTGAGTCTTAAATTTATCGGGATTAAATTTGAAGGAAAAACATTGGCTAGGATACCTGCCATGCTCTTCTTTGAAATTTCCCATGAAAAGGTATTGGATTGTTCACCTCCACCAATAAGAACAAAAAGGTGGGTTACGTTCATGTCCATCTAAATGCTGAGTGTTAGAGTGTCCCAGTGGTGCCATGTTCGACCAGGGGAGGGTATCAATCTCTCCTCTTTGGGATGGGGATTTAAAGTTTTAGCATTTTATCTCAAATGCAATCAAATTCGACACACTTTGTGAAATAAAAACAGAAATGAAGAGGTCAATAAAGAGGTAAAAGCAGAAAACAAGAATAGAAGCCTGAAGGAATAAGACTCCATGTGGTTAAAGGGCATGTTCAGAGCTGAAGTCATTATTTGTTCATGAATGTCTGACCATATTCTTAACAGTGACATTAGGTGGGAAAGGATAGACCCCTAATATTTTAATGATGAGTTTTGTTCATATCTGTGAGTAAAGTACAAGAGCTTTATGCCATTCAGTGTTATTAAATGGTGAGTCAAACAAAGGGATGCTATTTTGGGAAGCTTTTGGAGGAATTAATCATTTCAGACAGCAAGTTGTGAAATTCTGCATTTAACTGTATGTGTGTGTTTGCTAAAAGTTGTCTGATTTGCACATCAAGAATGCGATTTATTTTTAATGCCCGCTATTTCTGCAGCCCAGTGGGTCAACTTCCTGAAGTGTATTTCCAATATCCAGTTCTGCCTCCCCATCACCTGCATTAAATTCTGTGCTAGCGGAGTTCAACCACAAAAAAACTGGAGTTTTCATGATGAAAACACAGAGAAGATTAAAGCCAACATCTCTGCTCTTTGACCCAAACACTCCACCCTGGACACTGGACTCCATCCTTTCATTGATGAATGCTTGTCTTCTTGCAGGCAGCTGGCTTCTATGGAAAAGTTTGCTTCTACCAGTAAAGCCTTTCTCACCACTCCCTCTCACATAAAACATCAGCTGTGAAATGCTCTATCAAAGTAGATTAATCTATATCAGGATCAGAATTTATTGTCTTGAACAGGTCATGAAATTCATTGTTTTGCAAACTTTTATATAAACCACCGTACAAAATAAATGTTAAAAAATGTCCATCAGAAAGAATGGTTCATTGCTCATTCAGGAATCCAATGGTAGCGGGGTCGAAGCTGTCCTTGTGCCACTGAGTGCTCCTCTTCAGGCTCCTGCACATTTTCCCCTGTGGTAGTAGAGTGAAGAGAGCGTGCCCTAGCTGGTGGGGGTCCTCAAGGATAGAGGTTGCTTTCTGAAGACACCACCTCTTGTAGATGTCCTCCATGGAGTGATTTTACTATTTGTCACATTCCTTTAACCCTACTCTTTTTAAATACTTGTTTAAAATGTTTTCTGTACTATAGCAATATGTTTGAAATCCATCATAGCCTCAGCTCATTTGGGTTCGATGTCAAATCACTTTATCTACTATGAGTGGAATAGAGTAGAAAGAACAAATGAATCAAAGGAACAACTTCTGAAAAGATAGTCGTCTTTTATTATTGTTCTATCCATTTCTCTCTATCCAATCGTGTACATCATCCAATCATTTACAGCTTGTAATGTTCTAATTCTTCTACACTTTCTGAGCAGATGAGTCTTCTGCCAAATATTGTGAATTATACTGGGGGTTGAGAAGTGTCTGCAGTGAATGCCTAGTGATATGGAGGTATATGGAGTGCATGAATATTCCTGGTGGGAAAATTTAGTTGTACTTGAATCTAACCAGCAGAATCAACAATGAAAAATGAGTTGTAGACCAAGTTTGAAAGTGTATTCAGAAGAAAAGCAAATTTTCATTACTAGCTAATACAATATTGGAAATTACATAGACTCTATATTTTATAGTACATTCTAATCATTGTTTCAATTATATTTATATTAATATTGCTATTTCAATTTCTCAGGATATAATAAAGAGCGCATCATAAGTTTAAATAAAAATAATACCATCAATGCATTGTGTTATAAATCAAATGCAATTTGATGGGGCCTCTTTTCCTACATTAAATTTCAGTGCTAAGGCACTGCACGTAACAGGGTGACCTTTTTAAGATATTTACAGAATGCTATTAATAAAAGTGCCTATACATTTCTCGAATATACTCTTTGATGCAGAATGTCAATGCTATATCTTAAAAAATGTCAGTGTCAAAGTTAGCTTTTTCCCCACTTTTCTCATCCTACTCTTCAGTTCATTGATTTTCTCCTGCATTTTGAAGATGTAAAAAAAAATGTAATTTTATAACCCATAGTATCTATCAAAACCACGCAGCATTCCCATAAGGTTATCTGATGAATGTCATTCCAATCCTTTACAATATATTCTCCATGGAAAAAAAAAGAGAAGAATACAAAGACATTGTGAACTAAAGTAAGAAATATTCATGAAAAGGACAGAATGAAAATGTGCATAATTACTTGAAAAATAAAAGGAGGAAGAGTTGCAATGACCATAATCCATCAATATCCAAACTCTACTGGTATTGCTATGTGCAATGGGAATATTGTTAATTCAGAACCACTTGACAAGACTGTTGATCTTAAGCTGAGTGTCTGGGAGCAGAGGAGATTTTGAAGGTGGAATTTGGCAGTGTTTTACTGTGGAGAATGGGAACTGTGAGCCCTGGGAATGGAGACCAGATCATGGGAACCTAGCAGTGGCAAAGTCCTGGTCCAGGGTATCTAGAGGTGGAGCATGACTTTTGTAGCCAAAAGAGATCATTTTTAAAATTATTATTTGGCTTTTGTGTTACTTGCTGTTTATTTGCGGTGGAAACTTTCTAACATGTAGCTAAATTCCAGAAGCACCGTTCTTAATGATGTAGATTTTATTCTGTGCTTATACATCGCATTTGGTAGAATGAGATTGGCAGGTTAGTGACTGGATTTTGATCTTAATTGAATTTTCAGTACATTCATAATTGATACTTTTAATACGTAACTCAATCAGGGCAAAGCCGGCAAAACTCAAGAAGGCCTGTCACAGAATACAATAATTCACTTACACAATGAACCAGAGTTAAGGAACCAAACTAATCTACATATTTTTCAGTATTTCTAGCCTCACAATATCATACAGTAGAGTCTCCAGATTGTATGATGACTGAAATTGAGATATTGGGTATGATAATTTAGTCCAGGACTTCAGCAGACTTTGTGATACAAATAAATGCTGTTACACACATTAAGGAGTTTGAGTGCAAAGTTTTAAAAATTCACACATTCAGCATCAATATTTAAATATTTTAAATCCAAAGAAGTAAAATTTAATTTGGCATGGCATAAAATCCATTTGTACAGTTCTTTTTAATTAAAAATGCAACCATTGCTATCAAAATTTTGAGAAGAGCCTTCATCTTCCATTCCTTTGAGAACCCAAGTCTAAAAAATTATGATAATGTCATATTGCCTAACAGGCTTTTCCAACAGAGTCCATTTTCATGGGAAAACAGGGTAGCTAGCCAATCAAGGGATATTTAAATACCCAATAATCAAAGCCTATAAATTATTGCGGATGAGCTCTCTGTGAGATAGCTCCAGGTTACAAGAAGTTTTGGGAAAATCTGTTCCATTTGGTTAATGCCCCTTTTTTGCTATTTTCATTCTGTCGGCAAGAAGTCTGGCTTTCTGTCCTGCGTAACCAGCTACCAATGATGAGGGAACAGCAGTAATCCTCCAAATCTGCTGTGAGCTGCAATTAGAAAGCAGTTAAGTACCTGAAATAGCAGTGAGAAAGCAAAGACAGCTGGTTAATCGCCAAATTGCTGCAGGATTGTGCATTAATAAGGGAGAGAAAACAGTTTGTTAGGTCAGATGCTGCAAAGCCTTCTATAAAAACTTGAGAAGAACAAAAACACAATTTAAGGGTCTGATGGTTGCCGCTCCCCCCGAAACACATGGCATGCAAGCATACAACATCAATCAATATCTCACTGTATGCACAGGCTGCATTACATGTAAGACCCAACCTAAGGAGGTCCCCGCCAATCGGAATCCCAGGAGGCTGCTTGTAAAACCCATCAGGTTATTCTTCTTACCTGCTTACTTCTGTTACATCTTACATAAGGGATTCAATTAAAAGATGTTTTTTTTACACACAGGATGTGGACACTGGTGGCAAGACCAACCATTTCTTGAAAAGAGTAGCCATCGAAACTGCAGTCACATGTAGGGCAAGCCAAGGTAATCTTGACAGATTTTATTCCATTAAAAACATTAGTGAACCAGATGGTCTTTACAACAATCTGGTGCTTTCATGGCCAACATCACTGATACTATCTTTTATTATATTAACTGAATTTAAATTCACTTGCTTCCAATAGTGTGATTTGAACTCATGAACCCGGATCACTAGCCAGACTTCTGGATTACAATAGTCAGGAAGCCACCATCCCTCTTCAGTAGGTTGAGTGTCAGATATCTATTTTAAAGAATAAATATTGACAGTTGACTCAACACTGACAAAAAATGCCACCTTTCCCACGGTAGGGGGAATTGCTACTATGGGCTGAATCTTTCTTTTCATTGGTTAAAATGGGAAAGAAAGGCAGAATAAGACACCAATACAATCATGTAAATGCAGTGCTAACTGAAATACTCTGGTACCCGAAACAGCCTTCTGAAAATACTCATGCTGCTGTTAATTCTTGGGATCTTCACCTTCTGACTCCACTTGGCTACTCCATTCTGGTGCCTGATCTGCATTCTCTGAGACCTCCTTTCAGGAGGGGACAGGCTTTGAATGACTTGTTGAGGGAGCTGATGGTAGTTTTAGTTGAACTCTAGTGACTGTGGGTCTGTGCCCAAGATGGCGGTGCCTATTAATCGGTAGCAGTCACAAGTGTCTGCAGACTCCGGGGAAATGGAGGACTGGAGCAAGGCACCAGACGATGGGAAGATCACACACCGTCTGAGAAGGAGAAGACGACCAGCGGGAACGGTGACCACGGCGGCGGACTAGTAAGGGGGCTCTGTGGCTGAGGGACCAGTGAATGCGGCGAGGCTGCTGGCAACTCAAGGCAAGGAACCCGTGAAAGCTGTGGACTGCTGGAGACTGCTTTCAATAGATTGTGCCAGGCTGCGTACTGCTGGAGACTGGCTCGAACTGCCCAGAGGGGTGCCAGGTATGGGAACTAGGATGCGAGGAGGGTGGTGAAGGGTTCCTGACCATGTCGGAGGTTCGGATCTGGAGCTCTGGTTGCCAATGGTTCGGACTGGACTCTGTTGGCTGCGGAACTGCTGGAGGTGAATCTACGGACATTCGGTGACTCTGGGGGGATCTCTCTTTTGCTTCTCTCTCTCTGACTGTAAGAGGGACTTGGGCAATTCCTGTCAGTAGCAAATCCATCTTCTTTGCAGCAGCCAAAAAGGAATTTTGTGTAATACGGCACTGCTTTATTACTATGATAATAAATTGAATCTTGAATCTTAAACTGAAAAGAAATTTCTTTTTTCAGCAGGTGATATTAACCTTTGGAAATTGTGACTTTGGACAGTACAGACTCAGCCATTGATTGTATTTAGGGCAGATCATTAGATTTCTGCATATTGGAAGAATCTACGATAAGGCAGGAAAATGGTGTTTGAGGTAGAACATCAGGCCTGAATTTATGCAGGTTCAAGAGGCGAAATGTTCTATTTTCTGATGTTCTTGTGACTTTTGAGAATGTAGAAGGTAACTATCATTCTAAACACCCAACAGACTTTGCTCTAAGACTGGTTAGTGCAGTGAGATGTAGTACATGAAGCAATTACAACTGTATCTTTGTCAATTCTCATTGTAGTAGGTTCAATAAATTATAATTTTACTCTTGTTTCATTGCTGGCACATTATGGAAGAGCCTTGATTGTTCTTCTACAACTATCCTCTCTATTTCAGTAAAAAGTGGCACAAAATCTACGTTAAACTGAAGGTATTTTGTGAGGGTTGGAGTTTCCTTCGCAGTTAATCTAGCATCATGAGGAATGTCTTTAAGTAATTTAAAAACTATATAAATTTAGACATACAGCAAGGTAACAGGCCCTTTTGGCACATGAGCCCATGCCGCCCAATTACACCTAGTTAACCTACAACCCCCAGAGTGTTGATGAACCGGAGCACCCAGAGGAAACGTATGCAGACATGCGGAGAACGTACAAGCTCCTTACAGACATCTCTGGATTTGAACCCCGGTAGCTGTGCACTAACTGCTGCACTAATCACACCAATCCATTAGACATAGGAGCAGAAGACCTATTAATCTCTGCCTTAAATACGCCCAATAACTTGGCTTCCACAGTCAGCTGATGTAGCATATTCCAGAGGTTCACCACTCTCTGGCCAACAATTCCCCCGCATCTCTGTTTTAAATGGGCATCCCTCAATCCTGAAGTTGTGCCCTCTTGACCTTGACTCATCTAACATGGGGAACAACTTCGCCATATCAACTCTGTTCAGACCTTTCAACATTCAAAATGCTTCTGTGAGGTATGTGGAACTCCATATTGAAGACAATGATCCTTGAAGACTACTCAATTTTTCAAGATATGCATTAGCAGGATAAGGGGTATCTTCTTCCATTCCTTCTTTACAAAATGGCCCAACTACCTTCCACATGGAGATAAACTTGGGAAAGGTTGGATTCATGAGCAGTCATGGTCTCCTTCAAGTTCCTTTGGTGGTATGGAGGAAAAGCAAGGAAGTCACCTGTCTAATTTATTCATGCATTTCAAAATTTCTGATACATCACTTGACAGCAAACTTAGTGAATGTAGTGAAATCCCCATGGGTTAAAAAGTCAGAATTGACAATGGTGGAGGGTCTTATCTATTCCAACTGCCACAATAGCATAGGGATTTAATGAGTAAAGTTCTTTGGAAGCACAACGTTGCAGTGCCTCACAGCTGAACTTAGGTTTAGCCCAACAATGTTACTGGGCAACAATTTGGCAGGACTTGATACTATTGCATGACTTATTTGGTATCATACAAAGCCATTACTTATTGCTGATCCTCTCCTGCCAAAATAAGTTCATGGGAGGAAGTAAACTGAATGTAATCACTTCAGCATGAACATCCTTGACAATAGAGACAGCTTGCTCTTATTCAACAGCAACTCCAAGTTCCTCACCATGGTTATTCCAATTTGAGTGGCATTAATGCGTCTTATCAGAAATATATTCCTGCACCTTTGCAATTAAAAAAATCTCTAAATCCCCATATCCCGAAACTGGATTGTGCAACAATGATACTTTTCCCCAGTGCTGAGAGTCTGGGCACAGACTGGGAGATCACTTTGTTGAGCACCTCAGCTCTGTCTGCTGCAGTGGAGTGGAGTGGATCTCCCAGTGGCCACCCATTTCAGATTCCTGTTCCCTTGGTGACATGTCTGTCCATGGTCTCATGCACTGCCTGAATGAGACCACCCACAAATTGGAGGCACAGCCCCTCATTTTCTGTTTGGGCTCCCTCCAACTGGATGGCATTATCATAGATTTCTGCAGTTTCCCTTATACCTCTCCCCCTTCTTCTTCTCTTTGTCCCCAACTCTGTCTCCTTAAAAAGAGCCAAAATCAATTCGCATCTTTCCTCTTATCATATCCAATTATCACGGTCTGGGCTCCTCCTCCTGCCAGTCTTCAGTCTTTATTCTGATGCCTTTCTGCTCCTGGACAATACATTAAAGAAGGACTCAGGCCTGAACCAACAGGAATGTACCTTTACCTCCAATGGACACCGCAGGACCAGCCGAGTTCCTCCTTATTTCCGTGCATTTTTATTAGAATCACAGCATCCGCAGTCTTTCATATTTCACTATGTGATCCAAATTTGATTTTACCTAAATTAAATCATGTAGTAATTATTTCAGAGCACACCAATAATAAAATTGGATGGATGCTGCTGGTCAGAGTCCATGCTCATGTTTATGATGTTCATTCTTAATCAGAGGTCCACAGGATGATGTTAATCATTATGCAAAACAAGTTTCAGCCATGAGGTATCTGTGCAATTATCTCAATCATGTCATTGATCTGTGTTGTCAAGGAGTTCAGTCCTTGGAACCCCCTCCTTCTCCAAAAGTCTGACCTTAATGCAGCCAACAAGTGCCTGCTGAAACTTCCCTTCACACATGCCCTCCCCCCCCCCCCCCCCCCCAACAAGAAATTCACTGAGGTTTCCCTGCACAGGTTTGAATCCCACAAACAACAGAAGCAGTCAGTCCATCCTGTGTAATGCATATGAGTTCAATTTTAGGGGTAGCAGGGTGGCATGGCTTGCAGTGCCAGAAACCTGAGTTCAATCCTGACCTCAGCTGCTGTCTGTGTGGAGTTTGCATGTTCTCCCTGTCAATTCCTCCAGAGTGTTTTGGTTTCATCCAACATCCCAAGTAGATTAGTTGGCTGGTGTAAATATGCTCTAGTGCGTTGTACAATTGGGGAAATATGAGAATGTGACATTAGTAAATAGACCATTAACAGTCCACGTGGTGGGCCGACACCATGTCTCTCAAACCCACTTTAGTCGCCTCTTATGGCGCTGCTAATCTCTGAGATGGTTGGGTCTTGAGTGCAATGGTACACTACAGTCATCATTATCACTTTCCTCCTCCTCTAGTCTTCCTTCATTCTCTACCTTATGGTGTATCTCCTTGTATTCCTCTTGCTGTTGCAGTATTAAGGATACACGGAGCACAAGGTGCATGCATATCATTACCATGAAGCTCTGCCATGCTATCTTTAGGGAGAAACATCTGCCTATATTCAAGGCATTAGAGTCCATGTTCCTGGCCATCACTCCCAAGGATGACAATCAGCTTTTGTCTGAATTGCCATCTTGTTTTCTTCTTCCTTGATGTTCCTGCAAAGACATCATACCAAAGTTCACCAAGTTAATTGCCATTTCAGTTACTTCTTAGTTTCATGGTTATATCCTCTCTCACAATAAATTAACTGCAATGACCATTTGTGCACAATCCCAACGTTATTGATAATGATTTTATTCTGTGCACATTGTGCAGCGTACATTGATGTATAATATATCTTACTTGCCTCAGCTAAACATTTAAAAAAGGCTGTAATAACAAAATGCATTGAATTAAAAACATGATAACCAATACATGCTAAATATTCACAGTGATCCTAGTAGCAAAAATCGTGACATGCAATAATGCAGACGGTCCTTTGGCGCTGGGAATACTGGGAATATTTAGTATCTGTCGACCTTATAGGCAGTGAAATGGGATTCACTGGTAGTGTGTAATGCTGATGGCTGGCTCCGCCCCAATCTGCTCACAAGTAGCCCTCATTTCCCGCCTAAACCCAGAACCTTTCCGAAGACTACTGTGAGACCCTACCCATAGTTACAAGGTAATTAAATTATTTGTTCTCCCTCCAGTCATGAGAGTTTTTATTGGTGCTATGTTATGCATTGATTATTATTTTTAATTCAATAATGTTTGATATTACAGCCTTTTTTTTACATTTGGCTGCAGCAAGTTCATGATCAGACTAACAAGTAGAGGTTCAAGAGTATGACAGCTGTTGAGAAGAAATTGTTCTTGAGCCTAAAGGGGCTGGTTTTCAGGCCTCTGTCCAAAGGTAACAGTGAGAAGAAGTTGTGTCCAGTGTATTGGCAGCCTTCTTGAGGCGGAGCTTCACATAGATGTCTGTGCTGGATGGAAAATCAGAACCTATGATGGACCTTCCTCAGCTTGTGCACTTCTGAGCAATGGAACGACCAAACCGGGGTGTGATACAATAAGTAAATATACTTTCCACAGTACATCTGTAGAAGATTGGGGAGTGTTGGACTCATTGCAAGCACTGTGCAATGTGCACAGAGTCCCAAAGTTGCTTTACTGCCTGTATTCTATATTTTTTAACCAAAACCAGACTTCATTCACAATAAATTATTTAAAAAAGGAAAACCATTGAAAGTCTTTTGCTAGTCTTAGTTTTGTATCCATGCATTTCCATCACTGTATTATTACATTCATTTACATTTTTGCCATCCCCACGACTGTGGCACCTTGATGTTACTCCCCCTCTGTCTCAGCTCCTCAATGTTCAGTAACAGAAGGGCTGTAGACTGTGAAACAGGAAATCCTGCAGATACTGTGGTTGTAGTAGAGAAACAGAAATTTGGAAGGAACTTAGCAGGTCTTGCATGGTCCATAGGAGTTAAAGATATATCACCGACATTTTGGGCCTGAGCCTTTCTTCAAGGGTTGAGGGTTCTGTACCAAACCAGCAACAATGGGCATTCACCATAAACAATAATATTTTCAAAAACAATATTTCTATTATTAATTATTAATAACATACTTCTTATTTAACTCTAAATGTAATTCTAACTTAACCCCACTAAGCGCAAATATATATATATATGTGTGTGTGTGTTAAAACCCAAAGCATTACAGTTTAAGCTTGATTCTGAAGCGATGATTTTAAAATTCAGTCTCAGAAAGCTTTAGTGTTGAAATTCAGTCTTTACTGCTGTTCAAAAGCAATTATGGAGTAGGTGTGAGGCATCAGATTTCTTTCACTTGTTGCTCAAAATCAATTGTGGAGAATTCTGAAACATCAAGTCATCAGACGTCTTTAAAACTCACAAATTTCTTGTAGAGTTTTTTTTAGAGCAATGTTTCTTCATACAAGTGATTTTTCCCTCTCTTGCATGGAGGTTTTGGAATCTGTATTCCACACAATGAATCTGTCCTCTTTTCAATGAAGTCAGTGAAGTGGGCATTTTCTTCCACGAGAATTTCACAAACCCAGGCAAGGGCTGAATGAAGTAACCATATAAAATGGTTACGTTTCAAAAGCAAGATTACTTTTGCTTTCTCAATCAAAAATGACCATTTCCATGTACTCATGAGGATGCCTTCTTTATCTTAAATAGACAGTCAGAGATGGTCTTCCTCCTTCAAAAGCCACTTATTCTGTGTTCTCCTTTGATCAGGAGTAACATGTAACAGCGCCTTTTGTGGTTACTGTATCTTCAATTCTGTCTTACTTACAGGATGGCCAACTTCATCTGGTTTCAAAATGTCCTTGTTTTTAGTAATACCTTCTCTCAAAAAATCTTTAACCATCTGACATGACCTCACTGATTCTGTTTCATTACTCCAAAAGCACGAATCATCGAAGATGGCCCTTTTGAAGTTACTTAACATCCATATGCTAAAAGGGTATCTGTCCACTTAGACCAGTGGTTCTAAACCTTTTTCTTTCCCCTCACATCCCACTTTAAATAATCCCTTTGCCATCGGTGCTCTGTGATTACATGAGTGAGAAGGTAAGGTTGAGAACCATTGCCCGAGACCCAATTGTGACTGAAATATTTTGCTTGAGAAAAATTGTCATTGGCCCATTTCGTTTGGAGTTCTGAAACCATGAACATAATGAGTCAATGAGGCACGATTAAAACAGTGGCTTTCAAACTTTTTCTTTCCATCCCTATACCACCTTAAGCAATCCCTTACTAATCACAGAGCACTGATGGCATAGGGATTACTTAAAGTGATATGTGAGTGGAAAGAAAAAGGTTAAGAACCACTGACTTTTACCCACTTTAAATGTATGAATCTGAAGCAAAGGACTGAGGCGCCATTGAATCAGAAGTCAGTTTTTGTTTGCACAGGTGCTTCTATTAGTAATCACTATTATTTTGAGTCTCAATGGTGAACAATCATAAGACTTTCATGACGGTGTAGGAGTTAAGCTGTCTCTTAACAAAGAAACTTTCAGCAGAACCATGCATTAACAGACTTTTTGTCTCTTAAAATGGTTTCTGTGTCTACGTGTCTGTGTAAGTGTACCCCTGAAACCTCCTACAAAATAGTTTTACTGATGAATATATATGATTTTAACTTTAAAGATTAATATTAGCACAAATCCATCCCAATGAGCACGCAGGTGCCTAAATTAAAAGGCAGGGAAGAAGGAAAGGGCAAGTGGGTGAGTACAGATCAACAGACAGAAGATGTTAATTAGAGGAGGACAGGAGCGAGGAATGGTGAGAATTGGTTGGAGGAGGAGAGTTTACCTCTGTGAATGCAGAGCAGGGGAAAAAAAGGTAGAGGGAAAAGGAAAGCGAAAAAAGAGACATAGCTCAAGGAAATGAGGCCTAGGGATAGATGTTGGGGAAGGGTACTAATGAAAACGCAAGAAATCGATGTTAATGCCATTCATTTGGAGGGTGCCTGGATGGAATATGAGGTATTGTTCCTCCAATTTGTGAATGGACTGTCTGGTAGTGTTTTAGACTATGGACAGATAAGTTGGCAAAGAATGGGGCAGGGAATTGAAATGGGTGGCCATTGAGAGATGCCCAACTCTCAGTCTACATGTTTATCTGGAAAAAATATTTCCATTAAGGACAGGTGATGTGGCAAAGTCCAGTTAACTGGGATATTGTGCAGCAATGGAGCCAGGACCATCCTTTTGCAACACCTGAAACACATCGTTGCATTTGGTGCCCTTGTACTTTGGTTCCACATACAGCCTGTTGCAGCCAAACACAGAAATGGTTTGCTGACACTTCTGGGAGTTTTTTCAACTGAAAGGAATGGTCACCTCCCCCAGTGAAACTGGCTGGTCTAGAATCTTGCATTTGCTGTCGTCTAAGACCTCTGTGATAAGGATGGGATATTTTAGGAGGTCATTCTGTCTGTGGACTTAGCAGATCCTCCATATGCCCATCTGTGAGAAAAAAACTGAGCTATCTCTCTTCTTCCTTAAGGCTGTAGATCATAAGATCTCTCTCTGTAAGCTTTTTGGATGAAGAAACATGAGCATGTCTCATCCCACTCCACTGTGCAGACTGTGGATTGGAAAATGATCTTGGAAGACTTGTGCGGCTTCACATCTCGGAAATCCTCTCTCACATCTCAGAGATCTTCTCTCATATCCACCCCTCTCAACTCCAGAAGGAGGAATTGCTGCAGGTCAATCTGGAGTTGCCTCATTTCTTTCTGCTTCTGTCTTGCTCTGCAAACACCAAAACTGTGGCCACCTCTGTTAGTTTCTGAGGTGTGGCAGCTCACACTCCTGCATGCAAGTCACATCTGTCTTGTCCTTGACAAAGTATCGCACAACACAAAGTGCATTTCACACTGCACACATTCAGGGCTGCTATTTTAATCTCCATTATTATTTATTGGAGTCTCCTGTATGCAATCCTTACAGCCAAATGTCAATTAGCCCAAGCCCTCATGCTCACTGCTTTGATGAACTGCAGCACTAATTTTGGGCTCAAGAACAGGAGTGATCTTCCTCTGGAAGTGGGATGTCCTCAGCATCTGCACTGCTTCCAGTTTCATGAGGGGTGGGGGGTTGATGGCCTACCTTTACTCAAAATGTGTAGCCTTCCTGTTCACTGCAACAATGATGCCAGTCTTTGCTCTCACCTGGGAACCTCCGAAGCTGCACTGTCTTGTACACTGTTTTGACCAGTACTGTCCTTTGCTCACACTTGGGTTTAGATGCCGATATGTTCAGCATTCAATGCTGCTGCTCATGGCTAAAGTTCAAAATTTAAATTTATTGTCAGAGTACATACAAGCCATCACATATAACCCTGAAATACTTTCTTTCCTGCAGTCCAGGCCAAATTCTTACTTGAGTAAACATCTTATTTTTCCCTTTATCTGTGAAGTTTTTCTTCACAGATTTCTGATGCACAAACAAGTTCTTAAACAAACTGTAGAGTGTCAGGAATATAATCAATCAGGAAAGGACTCTGCAAACTGTGATAACACCTGCAGCTAGTTTATTCTCCTCACTCCAATTACACTGTTGTGTGTGTACTTCATTCTTCCATCACATTTATATACACTACACTAATGAAGATGAATACTGTGGATTAAGTCAAATGGGATGTAATGATCACAGTGAAACATAGTCAATGAGCACCTGGTAGATTTCAGATACCCTCTTGCACAGAGGAGGTTTGTGCTCAAGGCAAGAGTCTAAACCTGAACCAAGAACATTGACTTAACTTCGCATACTTAGTGCTTTGGACTTTTTGTGAGAGGTCAAGGGGGTAGAATGCCAATGGTGGGGTGAGGCCATGGGATATTGTAGGAGAGCAAAGGATGAGTGCAGATGTATTTACCATGTGCACACGAGTACATGTGGTTGCAGGCATTAATGGCATATTAGTGTGTAATTTTTCTACATAGATGATCTTTAGAGGGTTGCAATTCACCTTGACAAATCTTGTGAGGTCATGAATCTTCTTGGACCATTCTTTCACTGGAGGAAATAATTCAAGCCACATCCTGCCAACTGCTTCCAAAGACGGCCTGACAAGTTTCCTGAAACTGGTCCTTCCTCCTGATGAACATTTTAATGTTGCTCTCTGAATGGGACTATATGAGTTTCCTCCTTTTGTGCGGCAAATGTCAGCCACAGTATTAAATGCAACTTTGTCCTGAAGTCACTGAACAGGTTGTTTCTTTCTGGGCTTAGCACATCCTACTTCTGTGACCCAGCAACACATGCCTCACGCAAGTTCAAGCAGAGGCAAGCTTTCTCTCCTCTAACATTCTTTTATCATTAACACACGCAACCTAGCAAGAGCCACAAGCATCTCTTCCACATTTTCCCCATTGGTCTCTGTCTGTTCATTTTCACCATCAACAATTAAGAGAGAGAAAACAACTGATTTCAAACATTGTAGATTGACCTGTGCGCATATTTTTGTGATACTATGAATCTGCACTTTGTTTTCTAAGTGTTTCTACATGATGCTGTGGGTATGTGCAGGCATGGTATGCAGGCCTGTGTATGATGTCAAAACACATTGTGTGATGTGGTTTGGTAATAAAGAATGTATGAAGCACCATGTCTCCCCATGTTGGTGTATTTCTAAGCCTAGAATGCACAACACGTGGGGCAAGAGACTGAAGGTTGAGGTAGGCTCTTGGACAATATCCTCTCGATCATGTAGGTTATGAGGCAAGCCAGTTCTGACTCTGTGTGTGTGTGTGTGTGTGTGTGTGTGTGTGTGTGTGTGTGTGTGCGCGCGCGGTGGGCATCGGTGCTGGGACGGAAACAGTGTGGTGAAGGGTTAGGCTGGAAAGTGTAATGCTTTGACCAAACTTCTCTCTTCAGTGACCCTTATACCATCATCCCATGGGTGGATCAGTCAAAGTTCCTTGCCTTTAGCGGCAGATCAATGGCAGGCTGAAAGGGCAATGCCACTTTATTGTTTATCCTATTTATCCAGTGTGAATGCTATCATTGCATGGTTCTATGCACTTGTTTGATTATTGGCTGCTCAATCCATGGAAGAAGATATCATCATTCTGCTCTGTAAAACCAACCCACTCATGCTTGAGGTAGACTCTGCCAGTTGCTCTCCATTCATCCACAATGTGTTTGGTGTGCCTCTCCACTGTCTCTTTATCTCGTCTTCTCTTCAATAAGCATTGTCCTCTTTGACAGACTCCATATTCAGCACCTGAACTCAGCTGAACATTTCGAATTGTTCTGCCTCAAGTAATGAGACCTCGTTGCCCCTGTCATCACTGTCTGTTCACGTGCACTTAGTAGTACATGGCACCTTATGAAAATCCCAGTAGTCCAGGCGAGGTGAAGGAGGTTAAAAAAAATCTCAACGAGCCAGACCCTTCACCACACAATGTCCATGTTGACTATCAAATACCCATCAATAATTGATCGAGAGTTGTGAAAGTAAGAAATGTTACAGCAGTGGTTAGTTTTGCGCTGTTACAGTGGTAGAAACCCCAGGTTCGAATCTGCTACTGTCTGCAAGAGGTTTGTGCATTCGCCTGTGACTCTGTGGGTTTTCTCCGGGTGCTCCAGCTTCACCACACGTTCCAAAGATGTACGGGTTTAGTGGTTTAATTAAATGTGTGGATGTAATTGGGCAGTGCAGGCTTGTGGGCTGGAAGGGCTTTTTTAAAACTGTGCTTTATCTGTTAATTAAAAAAAAAATCTATCATAAAATACCTGAACACGTGTTTTAACAGTACAGAAGGTAGCATAATTGTATGATATTTAATTTAGTCGCCAGACACACCAGATGGTAGGATGTCCCTCTTCTCTGATGACCAGATTTACCAAAAATCAGTTGGTTGCAAATGTTTACTCCTCTTTCAACCGAAAAGTCTATGGCCTTTTGTGCCTTGAGGGTTGGGGGGCAGGGGAGGTGAGCAAGTCCACAGGATAAAGGAATTGGTAAATATGCACGCTATATTGGGACAGGCTGAATTGGCTTGAATGGAGAGGTTATGTGATAATTATATCTAGATGTAGATTTATGGACTGTAATTGCTCTCATTTTCTCTGACATGTTGAACCTGTTCCTACAATACTTCCAGGAGGGTGATCAGAAGCTGGACTCTCTTGTCAGCCCTAACCATGTGTCCTTAACTGGCAACAGGAAAAGTATCTCCATCACAGTCCTGAACAATACAGAGAGAGGTGGAGCTGAGCCAATGTTCAACCTTTGAAAATCTACTTTACCAGGCAATACTTTTGTCTGGTTTTCCTTTAAATAATTGAAATTCTTCAATATGTCGTCTTCCAGTTCCAATTGAACTGAAAATCCACAATAATTAGCTGTAGGCATGTGAAAACACCAATGATGTCATTGCTCCATATGTTTTTGTGTTCTCCATGGACTCTCCGCCTCCCCAGTACCCACTCTTTTATCCAATGCCTATTCTCTTCATTTAGCGAAGAATTCACCATATGAAATTAAGAGTCAAATTACATTACCTATACACATATATCATCAGTTTTGTTCATAAACACACAGTTCAATGATTCTAACTGGACTGCTCTGTGAAGAGCTGGTATGACTCGATGGGCCAAATGGCTTCCTTCCATATTGCAACAGTTCTATGATTATATGTAATTTGGACACTCGTTGATTACTTAGCAATTTCAGGAAAGCAATTTTGTCTCAGGAAAGGAAACATGATTTTTGTTATTGTTTCGAAGTGAATCATCTCACCAGTGATATGCCAATGTTGTCTTAGCTCGCTCATTTTGCATATATGACAGGAGCTCAGCTGCAATGGTATGGTCACTGCTTCTAAATGCCAAGTTAGAGGAATCTGGCTGCGAAGCAGATGATTTTTCAGCGATCGTTGTACAAAAGTAGCTGTTTCCTACATTTAACTAACTTTGTATGTAGAACTATGCCAACAGAATAATGCTCACTTAATCTATTGATTAATGAAACAATTCTTCAGCTGTTCAGACACAGTATACAGTCTAATAAAATGACACGCTACTTCGCTTACATATGGATTCGAGTCTTGCACAATAATGTGCTATTGTCGGAGTCTATGAAACCCAGATTGTTTCAGTTGAAATTTTTAGCTAATACATTTATCAGCCACTTGGCTGATGGATTGAAAATCAAAAATACACTGCAGAGCTTGTTTTATTATCATGAATTTGCCAACTGTTTTCTGTAAGACAGCATCAGAATAATTGGATCAGGTATCTGTGCAGTACTGAACCATGCCAATATTGGTTAACATGATAATAAGTCAGCGATTGGTCATTTATGTGTAATTGATTTAAATGATAGTACAGTTATAATGTACTTTTCACCAATTGGATATCTCCATAGAGTGTAGAAACATATAAAGATGATAAATGCCAGTCTGTGACATCATGTTAAAAGACAAACACATGTCTGGCATCCTGTATAATTCAGAACCATTTATTTTCAAGGGACCCATCATGAGTGATCCTTAAGCCTGAACAAATCATGGACAATGTGAAACACATTTATTCGATACTACTTCAAAGTACAGTCCGATGAAATTTGAATAATTCTTTTACAATATATGCTGATGGGTTGTTGATGTAGTGCAGCCCAAGTAAACTATCATCTATTGAAGACCAAAGGCTTGGTAGGTTCATTGACTGTTGTAAATTGTCTCCAGTGTGTAGGTGAGTGGTAGAATCTAGCAAAGGAGCAAACTAAATGAAAATATGGGGAGGATAAAAATGGGACTGATGCATGATTAGTGTAAATTTTTGGCACAGATGGTGGACCAAGGGACCTGTTACTGTGACTCCAATATTAAAGTGGACCTGAGGTGGCTCAAAAGCAAACATGAATACAGCTGCAAAAACCACTTTTAATCACTTTGCAAAACATGAGCACTTCATTACAGCAAGAAGCACTGCCACGAGCAACTAACTTACTGCAAAGGAGACTGCCTCGTGTCTTACAATATCACCTTATTTATAATTTCTAATCTCTAGTTTTCAAAACATTCAAACTGACTGCTCCATATAAGTGCAAATTCCTTAAAGTTCACTCAGGATTTGTTAGTTAGTCTCACACCACCCGATCAAATACAAAACTTCTTATCAGCTCCCAAGCTGATAACAAGAAAGGAATACTGCCCCTCTTTCATTTTCCAATCAACATTTTAAAACTTTTATCATGAATTCACCATATGAAATTAAGAGTCAAATTACATTACCTATACACATATATCATCAGTTTTGTTCATAAACACACAATTCAATGATTCTAACTGACTGCTCTGTGAAGAGCTGGTATTTCAAGATTTTATATTCCCTTGCATTATTCACATTCCCCAGGTACGTCACATTGCTCCAGATTGGCTTTTTCTCTGTCCAACTGACTAGTCCATTGATACCCTCCAGGGATGATTCTTTCTCCTGTCGACTACCAGAAGGATCCCACTGGTAACCCCATTGCAATCTCAACCATTGCCTCTGCTTCCTGCCACTGACCAATTGGTGACTCTCCCTTGGGTCCCAGACTTGCTTACTTCTGTGACCAAGTAAGTTTTTGACAAAGACCTTAGTAAAATTCACATGAATCCATTTTTATTATGCTCCAAAATCTAATTTTTCACCATGATTATTTGACCAATGTTTTAAAAATGTTACAGTTCTAATATCAGTCTGATGAAATTTCTGTTTGGACATTGCTACATAGATTCTGCTCTTCTTGAAGGAACTTTCTTCCACTCCTCTGTGTTCTCCCCATCCACAACCCATTTTCATATTGAGGTTCTGAAAGATTTCTTGACTTCCAGAGGAAGATGGTGGGAAAGGATTCCCAGCAACGTGTAAGGAAATAATATCAGCATTAGGAGTTTTGCCAAGGCCCAATAAAATAGCAGGAGGAGCAGTGAGATGTGAAGCAAACTTCAGACTGAAGTTCTTGTCTGATTGAAAAAGAGATACCCAGTCTAAATCCCATCCCTCATCACTTTATCCATGCTTTGTCTCCCCTATAATCTTCCAGGCAATCTCTTTAAATCAGTGCCCACCAGTTTTGATCAGTTTGCTAGAGGGACCAAGTCATTTCTATCTCAGCCTCTCATAATTCCACTTTGTTTTTGCAAAGAAAATGACCAGTCATTCATCATAGTGAAAAGTTTACAGTCATTACAGTATCCTTGTAAATCTCAGCACTCTCTCCAGAACAATCGAATCCTTGCCCTAATGTAGTGAATGGAACTAATCACAGTACCATAAACTGTGGACTAAGCAGTGCTGCAGTTACCATAACCACTGCTATTCTAATGCTCTATATTTCAACTA
Organism: Narcine bancroftii; assembly: GCF_036971445.1. Lineage (NCBI taxonomy): Eukaryota > Metazoa > Chordata > Chondrichthyes > Torpediniformes > Narcinidae > Narcine > Narcine bancroftii. The sequence goes on from NC_091478.1 coordinate 6,044,925, forward strand.
ATAAAGGCAAGCAATTTGTATTGCTAAGCCTAACTCTAATCCTCTGTGAACATTGACACCCCCCCCCCCCAACACCCCACTGTTTCCCTAAATATCTAGATACCCTTCCATAGATTTTATATTCCCTTGCATTATTCACATTCCCCAGTATGTCACATTGCTCCAGATTTGCTTTTTCTCTGTCCAACTGACTAGTCCATTGATACCCTCCAGGGATGATTCTTTCTCCTGTCGACTACCAGAAGGATCCCACTGGTAACCCCATTGCAATCTCAACCATTGCCTGTGCTTCCTGCCACTGACCAATTGGTGACTCTCCCTTGGGTCCCAGACTTGTTTACTTCTGTGACCAAGTAAGTTTTTGACAAAGATCTTGGTAAAATTCACATGAATCCATTGAAGTACAGCAACTTCCTCAAAAATCCTGATCAGACATGACATTTAAGCGGAGGATTTTGGAATTTGGAAATAGTCAACCCTTTAGGCAGTGCGTGCGCTCGTGTGAAAGGGAGAGAGAGAGAGAGGAAGTGAATATCAAAGACATTTCATCAGAACTCTTCATTATTTCAAGTTTCTAGTATCTGATACATTTTCCCTCAACAGATTCATGCTGATTAACTTTAATTAGACTATGCATTTCAAAATTAAAGTTTGCAGTCTCCCATATAATTGATTCTAATAAATTGTCCACTACAGATGTTAAAAATAAGTGGCCTGCATTTGTTCACTTTATTCCTTTCTCCTGTTATAAATAAGAATGCAACAGTGGTAGTCCTCCAATCCTATGTAGCCTGGGGAATTGGAAAGTAATAGTCTGAGATTCTCTGTTCTCCTCTATTGCTTATTTTAACAGCCTAGGGTGTACATTATCAAGGCCTGGCAATTTATATCGACTTTCAAAAATGCAAAACCCTTAATACCTCCTCTCATACTGTGTTTATCCCATTCAATGCATCACCTATGTCTTACTTCAGCTCTTCCTTTCCAGTAACAAACACACAGCAAATGCTGACACTCCTCTCATTTATCTTCTTGGATCCAAGGGAAAGAACTGAACCTGGTAGCATCCATTTAACCATCTGGAGCTTCTGTATTTACTCCAAAGGGAAATGTGTTGAGCAATGTTTTCATAAAGGGATTTGCATCAGCTCCTATTGCCTGCCAGTACTGAGCAGATCATGATGTCAAATGCAATGCAATGATGGTGTGACATTATCAGTGGCATTTTGAATTTTGACACTCAGATCTGTGTCTCACTTCAACTTCAGAAGAGGAGTACATTAAGCATGTAAAGAAATCCCTTTACTAGCAGTAGATAAGGAGGTCATCAGCTCATTTAAAGCTGACTAGTGCTTTGTTGTTTCTGGATGCTGCAGCTATTCTGTGTGCTTTGGATGTTTTCTGTAATTGGTTAAAATGTCAATATTTTCCAGGAGTTGGTGCAACAGGTACGAGAGAACTATTTGATGGCTTGATGTGTTACTGTCAGGTATAGGGTGGAGGTTCACTTGGAATAGGGCATAATTGGGAGTAAAGACAGAAGCTACCTTGAATAGGAAAAGGAAATGAATGGTTTCCTTTTACCAATAGACTCTCTTGATTGAGAGAACAATCTGAATGGCTCTCTGATTATAAATTCAGTGAAGACCAATCCTCGAAACATCAGGCCGTCCTTATAGTGGTGGTCGCTTAAACCTGCCAACTGCTGCAGCCATAGCTTTGCATTGTGGTAACTTGAAACTGTTATGAATTGCATACATCAGTTGCTACTTCCCCAACATCCCGCTGTTATGTATGCTCAATGATGGGTTTCCTGATAATCGTCTCAATACACTCACTCTGCGGCAATCCATTGAGCCAGCTGTACTTCAATTACATTGTCGAAAGGAGTCAACAGTTGACTACTTACTGCCAACGGATCTTACAATTATGATCCACAACCTATGCACTTGTAAGCAGCAGGTAGGCGATAAGACCCATGTTCTCAAAAGAAATTTTCTAGCTCAACCCACCACCACCCTGCAACAACAATTCCACCACCTGAACTCATCCAATGAAACCCAAAGTTTCTTGTCCAGGCACATTTAAATATTTAAGAACACAAGGGATCAAAAGATTTGGCCATTCAGCTTATCGATATTCAATGTGAACAGCTGGTATTTTACCTCAGTGTCAACCTGTATCACTTGATTTTCTCAATATTCAAAAATCTACCAATGTTTTCCTTGCATACAACAGGCTGCAGAAGGTTTTGGTCTTGTTCATTTTGTAATTACTTGAAAAAAACATGTCCCTAGTACACACAATGGATTTTCAAAGAAATTTGAAACACAAAATTCTGTAGATCACCGTGGTTGAAGTAAAAAGTACAAAATGCTGGAGAATCTCAGCAGGTCAAACAGTGTCTATGTAGCAAAGTTGAAGATACAGGACCGACGTCTTGGGCTCGAGCCCTTCATCAAAGTGTGAGAAAATATGACGCCAAAAATCTGTACAAAAGGGTGGGGAGAAAAGGGGGGGGGGGGCTACTTTGTTGTTCAGACACTTGCTGGCATTTTCTCATAGTTTGATGAAGGGCTCAAGCCTGAAATGCTGGTGATGTATCCTCACCATTGATACATAAAGGGCACTGTTTGACCTGCTGAGATTCTCCAGCATTTTGTGTTTCTCAAAGAAATTGGATGCTATTCATTGCAAGGCAGGGAAAGATCAACGATATATAATGAAAGCAACTATCCAACCAAATTGAAAGCAGCTGAGTATCTTATTACACTCTCCTCATGAGGTTTAGATATTTATTGGATGTAATACTCTGGTACTTGATATTTATTCTCTTTTATTCTGGAGAATACATGTACTTTCTGCCCATGTAAGTCTTTTCATAGTGGTATGAAAAGTAAGCACATTTTTGAATATACATCATTGCACATGGTTATCTGTGTAAAATATTTTGCATTTGCATGCCCTTTTGTGAATATTGAATGTTTTGTTGCTTGTGAAGTGGCTGGTTCTTCAGAACCAACCCTAGCTGACATGCATGGGTGAATAGTACTGCGCAAGGACAGTAAAAAGCATATTGCTACAATTAGGAATGAACAATTAGCAGGTGGACATTGCCAGTTGCTGTGGGGTTGTTCGATTCTCATTCATGTAGATCACCGTGGTTGAAGTAAAAAGTACAAAATGCTGGAGAATCTCAGCAGGTCAAACAGTGTCCTTTATGTAGCAAAGGTGAAGATACAGGACCGATGTCTTGGGGTCGAGCCCTTCATCAAAGTGTAAGCATGGAGGCTCAGAGTTCCTGCTGATGCAATGTCCCTGTTCCTTTGGTGCTCCATAGATTCCACTGATCTGCTAAAGCAGTGGTTCCCAACCTTTTACTTTCCACTCACATACCACTTGAAGTATTCCCTATGCCATGAGTGTTCTGTGATTAATAAGGGATTGCTTAAGGTGGTATGTGGGTGGAAAGAAAAAGTTTGAAAACCACTGTTTTAATCATTCCAAATTGATTCGTTACGTGCACGGTTTCACAACTCCAAAGGAAATGGACCAATGACAATTTATTTCAAGCAAAATATTTCAGTAATAATTGGGTCTAGAGCAATGATTCTCAACCTTCCCTTCCCACTCACATCCCACCTTAAGCAATCCCTTACTAATCGCAGAACACTTATGGCATAAGGATTACTTAAAGAGATATGTGAGTGGAAAGTAAAAGGTTGGAAACCACTGAGCTAAAGGATAGAGTGCTAATCATTTGAGTTTGCTGAACCCATCCATCATGGATACCTGTAACTACCAAAACTGAATTGAACCTGAGTCTGACCATCCTAGAATTTAGATGCATCAGCAAAGCTGAGGGATTATTCATAAGAGACAGTTCAACTGTTTCCACTCCTTAGAGATCTCCAATCTAGATTCTACTCCATCTAACTCTCAATGCGCTATTTCTTCATCACCATTAGCTTGCAACAACTGCATTAAATTGAGTCCATATGGGACACAGAAAATGTGTTTATTTATGAATCAAATTAGGCAATATGGACCTAATAAATTGTGTCTATGATGTGGTACAGTCAATGAGCCCCACTGTTAATATTTAACCTAACCTTGCATATCACAGAATAATCCATTGAGCTGGCCCTGATTTCAGTAACTGGATATCAAACATCAACATACAAATTTAGCATCCTCTTCTACTCTGACTTGATAACCTAGACTCATGATAAAATGGGAGTTTAGCTTCTTGGAAGCACTTTCAGGAAGGGTTCGGGCCCAGATCATCGGTAAAACAATATATACTTACCTCCGATGGATGCTGCGAGACTAGCTGACCTCCCCCAGCATCTGTGTTTTGACTAGAATTACAGCATCAACAGACTTTCATGTTTCACTCTCTTTAAGTAAATGCAGCTCTGAAAGTATACTTGGTGTACCTGTGAAGAGTATCTTTGAATGCTCCTTCTGTGCTATTAAATGCTTTCTCTGTGAAGATAACAAATGGGAAAATATTAATAAATAATGTTCAGAAATGACTACAGTGGACAACAAAGATTTTGTTTCCTGAACACTTTTGGGTGTATTCTATTGATTTTGGGCTGATCATCAAAACACCTTAAAATATTTCTATCACATTCTGTTTTTTTTTAGATATAACCTATATTTGTGATTTCCTGGCATATTTTAAGTCTAGAATATTGCAAAGCAAGCTTCTATTGGTCAGTGCAAGCTTGCCTGATCATGCACTCAGTGCGGGTGCTATGTAAGTATTGTCTTCGACCAGGACATGTTTAGTCAGGATAGTTGCAGACAGGTTATAAAAGTAGCTGACATACAAATGCTGTGCATTACCTTGATAGAGAGTAAACACATGTTGATGCACATGTTCTTCAGGCAATAGCATAGTGAGTGTACTTTACAATATCATTTATTGTCTTCAGGAAGATTCAATACAGCAGAAAAATCTCATCAATGTTGCAACAGCTGTGATACATTCTGTTCCACTTGTGGTGAGTGTACACATAAGGCTCAAAGATGCAACATGACTCCACTTACTAAGAAACCCTATGTGCTCTACTTTGGTTGTAAAATTGGTGACCAAGACAAACCCTGGGTTCCTCTCTTTTGTTGTGCAATGTGTGCAGTCAACCTGGGAGCTCAGCTCAGTATCATCATCCTATTAAACATATTAAATTCAATCATGGTTAATTTAATGTTTCTGCCACATCCTATGTGATACAGCAAATCTGAAAATTATTTATGTGTTCAGTTTGAAGTTTAATATAGCTCTGATAGCTCAGTGGTTAGTGTACTAGTCTTGTAAAGCTCAGAGGTTAGAGCACTGGTCTTGTAAACCAAGGTTGTGAGTTCATTCCTTGCTGGGGCCTTATTTCTGTGACAGACGCTTTACAAAAGTGTCGACTCTCTGTCTTCCTTACAGAAGACAAAGTTGAAGAATTTAATGTGTGTTACATTCTAAATGTGACAATAATGGAACTTTTACCTTTTATCCTCGATATTTTTTATTTCAGGAAGTAAACCTTTTGAAAAAATTTGTCATCCAATGAATTAATATGTCAATTCATAACACCTTTCAGTGGAATAAATATTTTGTTATTGAAAGATTAATTAACACCTGTACTTCTTCATGATCTCTGTTTATTAGGATTGTATTTATTGAAAAGTGTAAGAATAAAAAGCTTTACAGACTTTCATTTCTTGAATTACTTTTCACTATATTGAGAGATGAAGCAGCCTAGGACACGAACTGAGATGTATAGCAAACCTGCTGAGATGTCGTCTTGATTGTAATACAATAATGATGGAAAATTTGGTATTAACCAATGGAAAAAAATAGTTTCCTCAATTAGTTAGTTGGACAAAACTTACAATTCAACCATCACCCCTAGATTTTTTTGGTCCTGTTAGATGTATCTAAACCAGAGTTTACAAAATCACCATCTAGAATATTTAGCACTAATAACTGTAATAAGAATGGATTGAACTGAGTAGTAGGTGCAAACTGTATTTTCCGACTAAACTTATCACACTCAATGTAGGAAACAGAAGTAATTTGCCAAATCATTTTGTGGAGCTTTGTCCTGAATTCTCTTTTTATTCCCATATGGTACATTTCAACAACAAAAAAGAAATTCCAGTTCACTATGCGTCACCATTACAAGGATAGATCCCTGTGGATTTCCAGAATCCTTTATGGAAGACTGTTGGAGATTTATTACACACGAGCATCAAGCATGGTTTTAATATACATCTCATCTGAATCAAATTGACACATTTTACATTCTTTTAAACATAATGAAATTCCCTTATAACACACAATATTATAAATGACCTCACCTTTTGAATTTATGATATAGGTCCAGCCTATAATTCAATACTTAGTGGCAAATATTTTAGTTTTTAAAGTTTTAAAAGAGAAAAGGATTAACTATGTTATAGCTCCCCATGCACGGACTCCATACACAATTCTAAATTTAAACTAAACATGAAGTTGAAATGCATGGGTTGTAGGCGATTCCAGAAATATTGACATAAATCATACATTTATTAATTTTGTTTGCGAGACTATGATAATATTCCCCATGTATTTTTACACAAAATTTGATCAAAGGTGCAGCCTTTATGCATTACAAATACCAGTTTGTTAAATGCCAAGATAACTAATTGAGCTTATCTTGTACATCTTTTAGGTGTTGTTCACTTCCCAGTAATTGCATGTAATTTTTTCCCTAATTTCGAAGCCTGTAATTTGGCATACTAGTAAATTAGGAGCCATAATGAGTGTAAATGAATTAGTGGTTTTTGATGAACTGATTGTCTGGCATTTGCAAATGTGTATTTTGCATAGGAATCATAAACTCATTTAGCATAAATTATGCTGTGCAATACAAACAAAAACACAAGGTGAAGGGCTATTAGGAGTATCCTGTTTCTTTAATGTAATCATACATCAACAAGAGATGTTCGTGGTTTCTGAAGGTGGAATATCATTGTTTTGTCTTTATCTTCTTTGATAATAATACACCCACCATCTCACATTCTGAAGTTATAACCACTAAAGGACCTAAAAGTGTTGGTTTTTTTTTAATTGTTGCTTTTGATTTTTTTTGTTGAATAATCTTATCCCATCTTGCTGTACAGACAAGGAAAATACTGCTTCAAATGGCCTTCTGATTCATTCATAGGTAAGCCCTTGCACTCAGGATCCCCTTTGGAATCTAAAAGCTCCTTTAGGCTCTACAAGGCTACATGCGACTATAGAGGCTTAGGACATGAATCTCTATCTGGCAAATTTTCAGTCCCAATGGGGGCTTCAGGGGGACTTTTGTGTCTTCCACAATGCCAGGAAAATTGGAAGGCAAGGATGGTTCTTTATTCCTCCCCCCGCACACCTCCCCCAAAAATCAATTCCATAGCAGCAATGGCAGGGGCCTAAGGTCAGTTCATCAACCTATTGAGTTGTTCATGATTAAAAACCAGTGGAGAAGTAAGGATCAACAGAAGTAGAAGATTTTATTTTTGAATTGTTCTGGACCTTGCCCTTTGCTTTTGGGTCATGGTCTTGTATTTAACAGAAACATTAAAGTTCAAGTTTATTATCATTTGATTATACAAGTGTGACTCGATGAAACAGTGTCTCCTGCCCTCAGTGCAAAAACATGCAAATACATAACCAGACATAACACATATATACATATATATATACATGCAGTACATACATATCTTTGTGAGGTTTTTCAGTTGGTTGTTTTTCCAGACTCTTTTGTGTAGTCTTCCAAAGGCGCTATTTGCCTTGGCGAGTCTGTTGTCTATCTCGTTGTCGATCCTTGCATCCGATGAAATGGTGCAGCTGAGATAGGTAAACTGGTTGATCGTTTTGAGTTTTGTGTGCCCGGTGGAGATGTGGGGGGGCTGGTAGTCATGGTGGGGAGCTGGCTGATGGAGAACCTCAGTTTTCTTCAGGCTGACTTCCAGGCCAAACATTTTGGCAGTTTCCGCAAAACAGGACGTCAAGCGCTGAAGATCTGGCTCTGAATGGGTAACTAAAGCGGCATATTCTGCAAAGAGTAGTTCACGGACAAGTTGCTCTTGTGTCTTGGTGTGAGCTTGGCCACCGAGACAGAGGTGCACCAAAGAAGAGGTACAAGGACTGCCTAAAGAAATCTCTTGGTGCCTGCCACATTGACCACCCCCAGTGGGCTGATATTGCCTCAAACCGTGCATCTTGGCACCTCACAGTTCGGTGGGCAGCAACCTCCTTTGAAGAAGACCGCAGAGCCCACCTCACTGACAAAAGACAAAGGAGGAAAAACCCAACCCCAACCCCAACCAACCAATTTTCCCTTGCAACCGCTGCAATCGTGTCTGCCTGTCCCGCATCGGACTTGTCAGCCACAAACGAGCCTGCAGCTGACGTGGACATTACCCCTCCATAAATCTTCGTCCGCGAAGCCAAGCCAAAGAAACATACATATATATTAAAAATAAGTATTGTTTAATAACTAGTAGAGTCTCGGAGAATTAGTACGAGCAGCTCATTCAGTCACTCAGCAGGTCTCACTGCCAGTGGGAAGAAGCTGTTCCTCAACCTAGTGGTGTTGACTCTGATACTCCGGTACCTCTTTCCTGATGGGGGCAGCTGAAAGATTCTAAGCACAGGGTGGAAGGGCTCCTCAATGACTTTACGCGCCATCTTCAGACAACGATCCTGTCGGTCACGTCATTGGGGGAGGGAGACTTCCGTGATCCTCTCTGCTACTCTAATGGATCAGTTGAGATTAACCACATGAATATATTAGTCTTGTTTCATCAAAATGGGCCCCACTTCATCACATAAGAGAATTTTTTAACACAAAGGTTTTCAAGTGCTAAGTATAATGCAGAAATTGTTGCATGGCCCTCAATGCAGCGTTTTTTTAAATTGTAATATTTTTTAGTTAATACTTGAATTAATTTAAAATAAATTACATGAAATTCTAATGTTTAATATAAAAATGAATGAACTTGGGACTGAAGGAAAATAGTTGTCAGTTTAGAAACTTGTACTATTACAGGATTTGCTATTACTTACACATTCACACACACACACACATTTGCAGATTTGCAGGCATCCTTCTATCTCGGAAGACAATGGTAGTGTCATGGATAGTCAGTTGGTTTTAGAGCAGCATCTGGAATGGCTCATAAGGCCCATTCTGGCATGACAGTCTCGGCGACACTTGCTCCAGATGAAGTGGGAGCAATCCAAATGGGTTGTGGTCGACTGGCTCTGTTGTCTCTACTTCCTCCATGTCCTCTTGTCCTCCAGCTGGTGTGACCACTTTTCCTCACCACTCTTAACTCCCTTTAAAACAGTGCTTCTGCCACGGTCATCAGCAAGGGGCTCCCAGTTGAGCACATTGATGTGAGAGAGTTTCAAATCATGCTTGGCCAGTGGGAGGGTCTAGATCCTTCAGCCAAACAACTCTACATAGATCTTTTGGGATGCAGCCATCGTCCATATGGGGTACATGGCTGAGCCACTGACACAGCAGGAGGTGCATCCTGAAAGAACTGGCTTTATTCAGAACCTTGGTGTTAGTGAGTCTGTCATGCCAGGATATGTCCAGGATACTTCAAAGGCATTGGTGATGGAAGCTCTCAAGCTGGTTTTCCTGCCTGGCATACATTGTCCATTATTCGCTGCCATAAAGCAGGGTTATGAGGACACACATATGTATAAGATCTATAGATAGATATACTCCTCTGAGTGTGTGTGTGTAGACACAGACATGCAAATATAGGTAATATAGAAACATTCCATGAACAATAAAGCTTGATGTTAATATGTTCCTGAAATAACAATATCTTCTGTGGTAACGACTTTCAATAGATTTTCTGTTTAAAAACGATCCCTTTGTTATTTTACTAACCATTACTATGTTGACCATTCAAAATAACCGTCTCATTGCAAAGTGCTTAATTGAATCTTCTATAAGTCAAAACAAAATAGCAATTTTCCAAGAATGGTTGGTGTTTTGGATTCTTTAAACGACTAACTCTGGACCTTGGATACTCAGACCTCCCATAGCTGACATTAACTGGTTGAGAGGCACTTTGGTATGTAACAAAGGGAACAAAACTGGGAAAGAAGCCAAAATAGAAATGCTGGCGTCTGCAACCAAGGGATTTGCCTCCTAGTAATACTACCAGGCCTGGCAGTTCTTTTAGGTTGGAAATGGCGTACTGTGATCAATGCCTTTGCCAAAGGGATTTAAACAGAGGTAAAGACTGGCAAGTAACATTTTTCTACAGTTTTCACACCATGTGCTGAAATAAAAAGGAGTGGTGTGAAACAAACAGCAATCTATTAAGCACACTACTTCATGAGACCAATGTTGAACTGTTTTTTTTAATTTTCTGATCGTGCTTTGCCACCCAGAAAGCAGCGACATAAAACAGAAAGTTAAAACCACTGTCATTCAGAGCAAGGCATGAAAACATGAAATTATTGACATGAGCTCTAAAAATGACAGCAGTAGAATTGTGCAGTTGAATTTATTCCCCAAGTGCTTGAACCATATAATGTTCTTATTAATTCTATTTGGAATTGTTTTATAAAAAAAAAGGAGGTTTCAGGCTGAAGAAGGGACCTGGTTTGCTCGTGAATACTTACCTTGCTTCTTCCCTCGTGTCCTTGGACTGTCATCGCCAACCTTTGAAGCTGTATCTGATTATCCATGCAGCAATTAATCATAATTAAGCAGGCCAGAGAATTGGAAAGGTAGAAAAAGGATGGCTGCAGATCTGGCATTCATCCTCAGCAGGGCTCTCTTCCCTTTTGGCTTGCAGACCACTTGTTGGGTTCCATGTATTGAGAAAATGAACACCCCCACCCCCCCCCCCCCCCACTACCTGTGATGTGTCCCATTTGTGTTTTGGTCATCTTGGTAGAACTAAGTTCCAAAATTCTCACACTTCTGCTATTTCTAGATGGGAAAGAGTTGGATATAACCTGCACTCTCATTACCAAGTGATTAAATTTTATTTAATCAGGCATTCAAAGCCAAAGCACATACATTACTGGAAATAATTGCTACAGATTATAAATGCAAGACTGCAGTTTTAAAAAAATTTTCACTGTATGTGTTTCGTGTAACTGATACTTCTTCCAAACATTATTATTCCAGAATAAGTTACATTAGAAAGCAGAAGAAAACATGATGATATAAATAAATATGTCCCACAAAAAGGGTTTTTTTTATTATATTTTGGTGCTGCTCTATTTAAATCAGGAGTATATATTTCACAATTGTCACATTATATTTGTTTAAGTGCAGGATAGAACAATAGTTTTATTGAATATACTCAGGAATAAGCATTCCATTTCCAGCAATTCCAACAATTAAGATGTTTAAAGTAACGTACTCTAATTTAAAACATAGTCTGATTTAATGTATGTTTAAGTGATTAAAATCTTGAATAAATGATAATTTATTGCAATAAGGAATGAGGTGAAACCTACAGACTGATCTCACCAGCAATAAGGAATTAACAACCAGTGGAAAAATAGGTGCCAATGACCCATTTAAGCCATGTCACAGTGAGGATGTGATGTTACAGCTTTTGGAAGTAATAATGTTTAAACATAAGAAAGGGAAAGTCGCTGTGGTTACTTTGTTCATTGCATCTATCGACATTGAAGTTTTCATGAAAAACAATGGTTTGTATTGTAACCGTAGAATAATTAACAACTATAGAGAGCTACAGATGAGAGACAAGTATCAAAAGGCTGAACTGTTGACTGCGGAGATTTAAATAGAATTAACAATGTCAATATTGTGCCTCATTACAGATTTTAGTTTTTTTAATAATATTGATTATCATTATTACCTTCTCTCCAAGTGTCCTCCTCAATAGTGGAAATATGGCCAGGGACTTCTGAAATTAACACTCTACAAATAAAATGGAGGCTTAGAAGCAGGATTAAATCAAAATGAATTTTAAGCAGTAGAAGGTAATTGCAGTTGTTTTCAGTATGCAGCTTAATAGCGAATTTGATTAGATATAGTTCATTATTTAATTAAAATATGTGTTCATCAGACAATGCACTCTGGCTAACCTTTATCATGAGGTTCTGCTATTTAATAGCATTCACAGTATTAGTGGAGGAAATAAATATAGAGAAAACACCAACGCTTTTCTGAATGAAGCATATAAAGCGATGATGAATTTCTACGGTGATTTGCTAGAAATTCATATCAGGTCATTGAGCTATAATAAGCACACTATGCATGCTTAAGCAGATTGATGGCACATATCCGTTATTTCTTCCTGATGAATACTTGGCATCTGAATCTTAACTATATGTCATTTTTAAAAAATTCAGAGTTTGCATATCCTGTCCACAAACTGTACTTCAAATGATCACGTTTGGTCACAACTTGCTTCAACATTTACAATGCAAACTGTTTAATCAAGCATTAGCCCCTAAATTTATTTATATGCCATCCTCCACAGGGTGTGTTCATTAGCTAGCTCAATGGAGTGGGTTTCTGAAGACCCTCTCCCAATACCAGCACCATCTTGTATTAGCTTACATTTATTAAATAACTGTGGGCAATGCCACCGGCAATTTCCTGGTATATTGTGAGAAAATGCATTCAATATTATAATAAGCTTACTTATTATAAGGAACTTTGTTATCCATGTTCCAAAAATATCATTTGAAAAGGAATGGTCATTGAGTTAATTAATGTAAAGAAATGGGCATTCTTTTGAGTCCTGTTCCCACCTCCAATCAAGGCTTTGCTTTCTGTATTGTCTATCAGTTTTTTACTATCACTATTCACTGAGGCAAATAACAGTGACAGAGCTGCAAATGAAACACCCTTTATTCAGCACTCCACTAACAACACTGGCTGGTACAACAACGTAGCAAAAGATCCCATATTAGATTGGTTGCAAAATCACAAATTGACTCTGTAATATTTTCTAAATGTTAACTATAAATTAAACCTGAATGAGTTAAACACCACTGCATCATTTAGTAATGCGTTATTTTCTGTATGTGACTATGCAGGATAGCAGCCACTAAAAAAAGCCTTCCCTCTGACCTTCACTAGTGGATTTGCTTTCAATACTCACTGTTCCTGTCTACCTTGGTGCACTTTCCCAACACGTTATTGGTCCGACTTAGGATTTTAAGAACTTAAGTCACCTGCACATTACACTATATAATGACCTCACTGTATCCATCTTCATTTAATATGGCCTATTTGGAGACCCCGTATCTAAGACCTTCAGACATGAAACTCTTTCCCAACACTTACGTTGCTTCAATCGCACAAGAACTTCATTTGACTTAATTGAAATGATCTCCCTGTCGCATTCCAATCACACTGCATTTCTCCCCTTTCACCCTATTTGGAGAACCTTGCAATATAACAGCCATTATACTGAACCTGTTGTCTGGTATTTGCACCAAACAGATTTTTCTCAAAACTGCCTGCTTTCGATGACAATGAAAATGTTAAAATCAGTGTTTGAACTATATACTTGCTGATCAAATATCAAAGATCCTTCTCTTTGGGAGATCTCAGGATTGTTTTCTTTCTTGACTCCCTTAAAGCTTTGCTCTTCCGATTTATTTCCCCACTTAGAGATTGCTCCTGCAGATGGTTTGGTGATGGGTGCCTTCAGCCCAGGTACCTCCAAGACCATTGTCATGCATTATTTGTTTTACTTGCTGTCCTTAGCAAAGTGAACAAATTGGCAGCCTTCTTTGGCAGACAATGGAGCATCAAGCAACCCATTGCATTTGAAAAATGCTTTTAAGGTTCTCTATATGTCCAGAAAGATACCTGTTCGCAAAATATACAATATTTACAAAGTGCGCATCCTTCAAATATCAGCACAATGCAATTTCACCACAGCCTTTGGCTCTGTCTTATTTGATCTAATCTCCTAGTGTCTGTGGGACTTCATGGCACATCTCAGGTTCACCTAGCCAGTCGTATGTGTGGCCAGGGACAGCACAGCCAAAACAGAATTGGCTCTGGGGGCCATTCACTGCCAAAAACTATAATTCTTTCAAACACCCAGTCCCTTATTTTAAATGATGCAATCTAATTTGTGCCCATGATCACTGGTGCACACCCAACCATAAAGGGTAGCTGAACCCAATAGACTTCAATGGCAACTTAAACCTTTTTTTCCCCATTCAAATCCTGGGAGAGTCTCCCATGCTGCGGCATTTTGTTCAGCATCAACAGAGATTGTTCGGGTTATCTCTAGTTCACACCTGTGCCAAAGCCAGAGCAACCCACTGGAATATTGATTTAGCATCATGACCACACTCCATCAAATGGAAATGAATAAGGTTGGGTGGTAAATGATCAGCTAAACAATAAATTAACAATGGCACATTCAAAACACATTTGTTCATTGTGAATGCCATAATATGTCTGAGGCTTGTTTCCACTTCTTCATCACCTAATGACAGGATGTAAATAATAATCCGGTGACATTCACCCACAGCTCTGCTCCGATGCATCCAACACAAACAAGAATGACCATATTTACCAGCAGTTTTTTTCAGGGCCTTGCATCCTTGTACCATATGCTCTATTCGGTGACACTACACAATTGTGCCATTTTGAAAAGGTATTTTGAGGCAGGATGAGGTCCATAGCATCCCTTGTAAAGTTTCCTGCCTTTTATGCCCACGTATATACCAGCCTTGCCACCTCGTATGCTTGGTCTTCTCGTCATTTCATCACGACTCAGTAATGAAGATCTTGCTGCCATCACGGTTCCTGTGACCTTGTTGCCTGCACCCTTCTCTGAACTGTGGCATGATTGAAATGGTGTCATGTTTCTCAGCAGCATGTTCATCCTGGTAATCATTCTGTCCACTCCTTTGAATTATGCTTTCAGTGTCTCAAACTTCTATTATCAAGGGTGCATTTAGCCTGCCCAGGAAGTCGCTTGATTATCGGGTTGCTTGAACATCTCAGAAGACACTGGGTTAAAATGATGTTGTTAGAAATCATGGCACTAGCAAATCTCTGCAAATCACATTGTTAGGCCCTGCACCCGGCAGCAATACCTCCCTCCTCTTCGCTCAAAGGCCCATTTTATTTTCTGCATCCTCTCTACGGACTTTGATTTTGTACACTTTCATGTACATCTGCATTTGTTCTATGTTTAGAGGTAATATAAATAGCTCAGACCCTCAAAATTTTCAAGCTAGTCAGCGTACACTCCTCACCAAAATATTCTCAACCTAGAGAACTCTATTGTTTATCACATCACATTCAATTACTGTTCTTCCACTTACATGTTAGCACTAACATCCCAAACTCATCACTGGCAGAGTGTTTGGTGGGTCCTTTGTATCGTTGTTCAGCTAAACAAGAAAAACAAATTGAGGTACCATCAAATCATTCTTTATCGAAGGCCATTAAACCCAAGTAACAGCTGTGACTACTGCACACACTCACACTTTCAGTTAGATATATGCATGTATCTAAATATGTAAATATCATATATATAACATGTTTTCTCTCTCTCTCATTCATGTATTGTATGATGCAGTATCATTTGGACAAGGAATTCCTATTGTTCATTGGATCTTACATTAGTCCAGTAATGTAACTCACATGTCCAACAATATATGTATCTTGAACCTCACCTATAAGTGAGACAATAAGTGTTTATTGTAAGTGCAAATGTGAAATGTTTACTTGCTGCAGCCAGAGGTGCAAAAGATGCATCAACTGCAAGGGTATGATTTAAATGACCATTATATGCCAAGACAGAAAAGACATATAAAATAATAGATAAATAAGCACTCAGTCAGTGATGTTTCAATAGTGCAGACAGATTTTTACGGGTGTCCTGGAGAAGTTATAGTTGGAGTAGTATGGAGAGGTTCAAGAGCCTGTTGTGGTGGTGGGGGGGGGGAAGACCCTGTTCATCAACCGAGAGGTGCATCTTCAAGCTTCTGTACCTTCGGCCTGATTGGTAGAAGCGAGAAAGGATTGTGAAATGAGTGATGGGGATCCTTTATGATGTTGGCTCCCTTCTTGAGGCAGCATCTCACACAGATTTCTTCAAAGGTGCCTCTAAAGGCCTTTGCTGGGTTTGTCATTTACTGGAACCTTCTGGCATTCCTGGGCCCTCAAAATTCCAGTCCACACAATGATTCAACCAATCAGTACATTTTCTTCACTATGTTTATTGAAGTACAATAAAGTAGTGGATGACATGCCAAATCTCCTCAGACTTCTTTGAAAGTAGGGGTATTGGTTTGCCTTCTTCCTAGTTGCCTCGATATGTTGACTCCAGGAAGTGTCCTCCAATATATGGACTCTCAGGAATTGGAAGGTACTAACGCTCTCCACTGCTGTCCCATGAATGAAGAGAGGAGCTTGATCCCCACCCCCCTTCCTAGTCCACAATAAGATCATTGGTCTTGCTGAAACTGAGAGAAAAATTATTGTTCTGGCACCACACAACCACATTCTCCATCTCCATCAGAGATTCTGGCACAACTTATAGTCATCAGTGATCTGGCCCACCATGGGTTTGGTATCTTCATGGAGGTAAGCAGCAGGCTGTTACTGCTACCAAGAATTCTTTTAATGTTTGCAGTGTTTGAACAAATTTAAATACTTCATTCATTCTAAGGTTATGTACAGAATCTGAAATAAGCTGAGATAAATGGAAGTAAGATTAACAGAGAAAATTTGGGAATGGAAACAGAACTTTTAAAAATATATATAGTATATATATATATATATATGTCCAATTTTAAAAAACTGAATACATGAAGATAGAGACAGAAAAAAGTGTTGTCAAGACAGACTTAAGGTGGTAATTGAGGCTAATTATGACATTAATCAAACTTGAATGGAGAAATCCTTATTTCTTCTAATATGTTGCCAACAGCAGCAGGAGTTGACCCCTTCAGACATGCTTCAA
The DNA here is from genome assembly GCF_036971445.1 of Narcine bancroftii. Lineage (NCBI taxonomy): Eukaryota > Metazoa > Chordata > Chondrichthyes > Torpediniformes > Narcinidae > Narcine > Narcine bancroftii. The sequence continues at coordinate 6,061,914 of NC_091478.1, forward strand.
CCAATGTTATTCTGGCTGAACCACTATTTCTATATTTCCACTCTCCCCTTTGATGACGATTGTGACTGGAAGGCCCTTTCAAACTGCCATGTAAAATGGGATTAACCGGGCCCAGTTAGCACCCCAGTTACATGGCGGTTAGAAAAGGCCCTCAGAGGTAGTCAGGGAACCCAATTAAATTTGCTTAGGGCAAGTGTATGGGGAATTTGAACAGGAAAAATGGCCGACCCACTTATTCAGGTGACGTCAGCACTTGCATAGGTCCGTCACTGGGAGTTAGCAACGGAATATCTGGCAGTACTTCCGGTGAGTGGGTGATGCATCATTGCAGGGACGGTTAGCACCTTTGGCTGAAATCACACCCGGGTCCCGGGGGGGCTACCCAGGGGCTGCAATTTGAAAGGGGCTAGAATGGCTATCTAATCAGTATGCATATCATCTTGAGGAGCGGAAGACTTGACCATAGCTTTCTTTTTGAAATTCCAGTGCATTGTGTAATCTTACCATTACACAACCATACTGACCTGAGGAATACCTGGAAAAGAAGCAAACATCAGATTCTTAAGCAGGTTTTACTGGCACCTGCTGTAATCCTATTCCATTTCAGTACTTTGCACTCACAAGTTTCGAACAGGGGATACCAGAGTGTCACCATCAACTTAGATTTATATAACCATTACTACATTTATTTTTCTAATGTTATTAAATTGTTGGAACAGCCTGTGCTCTCATTATCTCACATCCACATTAAACATCAGAATTTATTCTTCAAAGTCACCTTTTTTTCTTAAAAAAAGTGTTATCATCACTGTGTTCTTGTTTTGAAAATGACACCATTGAGAGGATAATTACCAAACACAGTTAGGAACACTGTCATGTCAACTGTAGCTGGAGTGTATGAATATAATATGTTCATTACACAAGACTCGGCTATGACAGGATGTGTTGTAGAAGAAAATGGAGAAAGATAGCCAGGCATGTAAGAAGGACACAGCAATATTTTCTAATTTAACATGAGGGACTTCCAGTTGGGAGTAATGCCATCAATAGAGATTTATGTGCTGTATGAAGCCAGTTAGAATACAGCTGTTATGATTTAACTTGCACATGTGAAATGCAACAAATTATTTATTTTGAATGTCAATTTGAACATTATTAATAAATAAATCATAAATGATGACTCTAGTCCAGGTTGATCAATCACATTATATATATTAAGGGAAAGTGTGAATCGATAAGAATTGAAAGGTTGCTGGAACCATGATAATCACTAAATCTTTGATGTTGTCATTCATACCAGTTTATATAGTACACTACTGTCTGAAAGGAATACCAGTATTGCTCCTGCCCTGTGAATGTACGGCATATCATAAACCTCAGGTATGGGATGCACTCCAGCAGATCTGTTCACCATGTTTTCAGGGATGGGCCTTCTACATCTCAAATATAAAACATAATAGGCACAGTTTGCTTTCTGAAGAATTTTCAAGCCTGGGCTGATCATTCCATTAAATACCTTTAAAGTATCATAAAGAACTTAGTGCAGCAGGTCCTAACCATGCACTATTGTAATGACCATTATTTTTTCTCAAGTAACTTGGCTCCAACAATGAAATGCAATTTAACGTCCATTTAGAAAAAAATCTTATGAGCTTTTCATTAAATCATCTTTAAAATAAAAAAGGTTTTTAGTCTCAGAATTATTTGCAATAGCTTTGGAAGGTGATTGACTTCTGAGATCCTTGATTCATAGCATCGAGGTGAGATTGGAATCTTTTTTTTTATTTTTTTTTAAATTTTTTATTTTTCACACCATAAATCACAATAGCCATGATATACACTTTTTCTTTTTCACACATTTACAGTGACTTTTTCTCCCCCCCCCCCCTCCTCCCAAGCCACCCCCCCACCCATCCCCCTCTCATCCATTTTAGGTATACAATCTAGGTTGCATTAATTCAGTCAGTCAATGTTGTCATTCAACAAAAATACACCAGAAATTCTACAGAGTCCATTCTTTTCTTTCCTTCTCCTTCCATCAACTTAGGTAATGTTTGTCCCCGGTAGGTTTTCGCTATTGTATTTAATGTAAGGCTCCCATACTTGTTCGAATATTTCAATATTATTTCTTAAACTATATGTTATTTTTTCTAATGGAATACATTTATTCATTTCTATATACCATTGTTGTATTTTCAAATTATCTTCCAATTTCCAGGTTGACATAATACATTTTTTTGCTACGGCTAGGGCTATCTTAACAAATCTTTTTTGTGCATCTTCCAAGTCAATTCCAAATTCTTTATTTTTTATGTTACTTAGGAGAAAGATCTCTGGATTCTTTGGTATATTGTTTTCTGTTATTTTATTTAATATCTGATTGAGATCATCCCAAAATTTTTCTACTCTCTCACATGTCCAGATTGCATGAATTGTTGTTCCCCTTTCTTTTTTACATCGAAAACATCTATCAGATACTGTTGGGTCCCATTTATTTAACTTTTGCGGTGTAATGTATAGTCTGTGTAACCAATTATATTGTATCATACGCAGCCTCGTATTTATTGTATTGTGAGATTGGAATCTTCAAGTAAGTTTCAAAATGACAGGAACAAAGTTAATTCAATACTATTTTGCAGTTAAATATAATCTGCCAAAATTCAACATCCAAATCACATTCCAAGTTTTAAAAGCTCAGTGCTTGCCCTCAATGGTTTAGTTTTTTCTTTTTTTTTCAGTTGGGCTTTTCCTCAATTATTTTAAGAACATGAGAAATGGAAGCAGGAGTTGGCATTCCGGCCCGTCGAGCATGCTCCGCCATCTAACGTGATCATCTGATGATTGGCTCATCCCCACTGACCTGCCTTTCCTCATATCCCTTAATTTCCTACGATACAAAAATCTATCCAACCTTGTCTTAAATATATTTACTGAGGTCACCTCCACTGCTTCAATGGGCAGAGAATTCCACAGATTCACCCCCCACCCCCACCACTGGGAAAAGCAGTTCCTCCTCATCTCCATCCTAAATCAACTACGCTGAATCTTGAGGCTATGTCCCCTAGTTATGTTCTCCCCTACCAATGTCAACAACTTACCAACCTCTATCTATCTATGTCTTTCATAATTTTATATGTTTCAATAAGATCCCCTCTCATTCTTCTAAATTCCATCGAGTACAGACCCAGATGATTCGATAATCCCTCCTTAATCCCTTCATCTCTGGAATCAACCTGGTAAACTTCCTCTGCCCCTCCTCCAAAGCCAGTACATCCTTCCTTAAGTAAGGAGACCACAACTGCATGCAGTTAAGGTTCTTTTATTTTTGAATCATAATGATTGGGAGAAGGTAAAAATATTAATGGCCCCAAAAGCTGAAAACACCCAGAGACATAAACTCATTGTTGGCTCTCCTTGCATTAAAATTATGGAAAGATGCTGGATAACATGGAGAGTGGACTGAGAAAATGAATACAGGTACTATACTCTTCAAATCACTGATTCTTTAGATGTGATCCCTAAATAGAGTACAGAATCAATGAAATTACTCTTTTTGCCTGGGAGTGATTCCACAGTGATGTAATGCAATATTACTGTTGGTGAAAGAAGCAACCACATGCCTTTAGATAGCACCCTTAACATGGTGAAATATTTCCACATAAATAGATAATGAGACAGATATGAAAAATCACAAGAGAAGCATTTAGTAGGAGATCTAGATATCAAGAAATATGATAGAGGAAAGAGACCTGGAACATTTAAAAGTGAGAATTCCAGAGCTAAAGATATAGACAACTGTAAACAAGATTGCCAAGGGAATGATAACTGCACAAGTTGCAAGTGTTGAAAAAGTGCAAAATCCCCAGGGGGATGTCCAGCTAGTTGACATTACAAAGACAATAATGGGAAAGGCCATGTAGGGATATGACTGCAACTGTGCAAAGTACAACCAGGGAGGAACAGTACTGGGAAATACTCCAATAACTTCAGAAAATGATGCACATTACAAATATAATTTATTTTCTCTATTTATATTCATATTCTCTCTCCATGTTAGCCAATGTGTTGGATTTGGGATCTGCTTAAGGGGCTAATGAAGCAGTTGATGAAAAAAGCATTAATAGATTCTTCCTGTCCATTCAGGGTGTTTGCATCAAAAATGCATGGTATGGAGGGTCGTTAAATATAAACAATGTGCATCAATTCAATCTTAATCAGGCCCAGCAACTTGGTCAGCAGGTTTACCTAACCCAGCAGCGAACAATCACACCAAACCATGTCCATGATATGTTGTCATCAAAATGATGTCAATCTGGTTTGGTAAAATGCACATTTTAGATGCAAAATTTACTCTTTCTGATATAAAATATCAACAAAAATGTGTTGGAGATCAGACCTCTTAGCTCTCACTCTTCCCTTTTTTATAACCAGCAAGATGGTGGTTCAAGTTGATAGCTGATTTCTTTGGATTTCTGAAGGTGCTTGCTGCATTCCAGAGGAAGTTGCGAACAACGTCCACAGGAATGGTAGTTGAAGGATGCTGTCAGGATAACGTGAACTATTTTGTACATCTTTCTCATTGTAGTAACTGTAGTGCACCACTGTGGGGTGTATGTATATGTGAGTGTGTGAACAGTTTCCTGAGATGGAGGAAGGCATCATTAAGTAAAGTCTCTTTTGTTGTTAGAATCTTGCATCTGTTATTTAAGAAGCCTCGCAAGTAACACAGAAACATAACAGATGCTATCGTACCATGCAGCAAAAGGCTCATGGATTCCCCTTCTGTTGAGCACCATTACAAACCATTAAAAGAATAAGCAGAGAGCATTCAATACAAAACTAATGGGAGAGAGAGAGAGAGAGAGAGACTTTCAGAAAGAGGCCATATTCTTGAAGCAAGTCCAAAAGAAGAAAAGTGGGAGACATCTGTACTTAAGTAAAGATGATCTTACTGAAATCTGACCTCACAATAACTAAGGATCATATTTTTGACCATTGTAATGGATGTTTATGTACTGAGCATCTCCCAAGCAAACTAGGAGTCTTTACACATAACACAATTTAACTTCCTACTGTCACATCAAGATCAGTAGAATGCTCTTGAATAAAAGATTCCTTTATTGAGGTCAGAACAGTTGATAAAGAGAATATATTACTTTGCAAGGGTTGCAGACTTCCCCAAGTTCCTCTTGCCTTTAATTGCTTACTCATTGCTTTATTGAGACAATATTTCAGCAACAAGAGGAACTGCAACCTGAAAGGTTTCCATTCCCTTGGTGATCAGCTGATACACAACCACAGTCAATCTGTTGCTTTAAGAATTTTGAATACCATGGCAACAATCCTAATGCTTTCATTTTGTGATGATTATCAAAGGATAGGGGGTCTTGTTGACAAAGCCATTCTTCTGATGACATAGCCCAAGACTTTGGTGAAATACCTATACATAGGTGGGCAACATGCAAACAGCTGATGCAATCCAAAATATGGTAGTACCGTTCAATAGCAAGCTGAGGCTCTGCAGAACTCAGCTGAGTGGATATCAAGACATGTATTTGTTGCAAGTCTTTGCTATCATGAGGTCTTTGGCCACTAGCTATGTAAGAATCAGAATTGATTGTTATGAACATGTCACAAAATTTGAGGTTTAATGGCAGCATTACAGGTGAAAATATTAAAGCTCTAAATTACATTCTTGAGGTGCATCTGTTTTGATTGTTAGTGAGGAGAAGTTTCCGAGTTCTACTGACTGCAGTGTTCAGATTTTTAAAAATGTTAAGGATCCGGTTGCAGAGAAGAGTGCAGAGGCCCACGTGTTGGAGCTTGTTGACCAGTACTGAGGCTATGATGGTGTTAAAGGCCGATCTGTAGTCAGTGAAAAGTAGCCTGATGTCCCTGTTGCTGTTGTCAAGGTAATCGAGAGGTGATACTGCATCTGCTGTTGAGCGATTGTGACAGTAGGCAAATTGCAGTTGGTCCAGATCTTTACTTAACTATGAGTTGATTCTAGCCATGACCAACCACTCAAACCATCGTATCACAGTAGATTTGAGTGCTACTGGATGCTGGTCATTGAAACAGCTCCCTCTGCTTGGGGACCAGTATGATTTTTGAAGCAGGTGGAAAACTCCAACTGTAGCAATGATAGACTGAAAATGTCCATGAACACTCCAGCTAGTTGGTTGGCACAGATTTTCAGTACCCTGCCAGGTACGCCATCGAGGCCTGATGCTTTGCGAGGGTTAACCCTCTTGAAGGATGTTCTAATGTTATTGGTACCATTGAGTACTTCTTTTCAAAGCAAGCATAAAAGGTTTTCACATCGAGTCGTGAAACATCGCAGCCATTGTTTGGCCTCACCTTGTAGGACGTGATGGTCTGCAAACCATGCCATAGCTGGCGACTATCAGTCTTGGTTTCTCGCTTCCCTCAGAATTGCTCTTTATGCTGAGCTGGCCTTCCATAGGTTGTACCTGGACTTTCTGTGGAGATTTGGATTATCAGTCTTAAATGCCATTGACCTCGAAGTCAGCAGGTTGTGAATCATGACACGCTCATTCATGCAGGTCTTGATGAAGTTGGAGGCAGCTGTGGCATATTCATTCACGTTTGAGAACAAGTCCTTGAATACAGTCTAGTCCACTAGTTCAAAGCAGTCCTGCAGGCACTCCTCCACCTCCCTCGACCTTACTTTTTCCATCTTCACCACTGGTGCTGTATTCTCAGTCTCAGTCTCTGCTTGTACACTGGATGTAGAGGTACAGCCAGGTGATTAGAATTGCCGAAATGATAGCAAGGAATAAAATTGGTTCTCTTAAAAATTAGAGTGGTCAGCTGTGCATGAAGTCAAAAGAGATGGGGGAGATCTCGAATAGATTTTTTTTTCATCTGCATTTTCTCAGGAGATGAATACTGAGGTATCCTATGGACATGATGCAAAATAGGTCATGGACTCCATACAGAGGAGGAGGTACTTGTTGTGTGGTGGCAAATCAAGGTGGATGCATGCCCGGAACCTGACAAGATATTCCTTTGGAACTTGAAGGAGTCTAGTGCAGAAATTGCAGGGACTCTGGCATCTATATTTAAAACTTCCTTAGTCATAGGTAAATATTGGAGGGTTAGAGGATAGCTAATGTTATTCTATTGTTTTTTTTTAAAAAAAGGCTCTAAGAATAATTATAAACTGGTGAGCCTGGCATCAATAAGTTACTGGAAGGTATCTAAGAAACCAGATATATAAGTACTTGGATAGATAGGGACTGACTGATTAGGGGTCGTCAACATGGCTTTGAGCATGGTTGTTTCTGTCTAACCAATTTTATAGACTTTTTGGAGAAGGTTACCAAGAAAGTTGATGAAGGAAACGAAGTGGGTGTTTTCTACATCGACTATAGTAAGGCCTTTGGCAAGATATTACATGGAAGGTTGGTCCAGAAGGTTTAGTCACTCGGTATTCATGGTGAGATAAATTGGTCTAAACAGTGGCTTTGCAGGAGGAGCCAGAGAGTGGTAGGCCTGTGACTAGTTATGTGTAACTGGGATCATTGCTGGCTATATTGTTGTTTGCCACCTATATCAATGATCTGGATGATAATGTGATAAATTAGATCAGCAAATTTGCAGATGACATATATATATATTGGAGGTATGGACAGTGAGAAGGCTTCCAACACTTGCAATGTTGTCTGGACCAGCTGGAAAAATGAGCTGCAAATGTAGACAAGTGTGGGATGCTGCACTTTGGGGGACAAACCAGAGTAGGACTTGCATGGTAAATCATGTGTGATGAAACAGAGGGATCTGGGAATATAATTTCTTGGAAGAGGTTATGCTGGTAAATAGGGTCATAAACCAAAGTGTTGAGTAAAGAAGTTGCAATGTTACGTTGACGTTGTACAAAACATTATTTCAATGGCTTTCTCTTGTCCATATCGTTCTTAAATCTAGAAAAAAAATCAGAAGTTGTACTCTAGATACAATGACTAAATTTGAAGATACATGGAAACCATTTATTGATTACTTTCATGGGATATACCTGGCATTATTCTATGAATTAATTCTTTATTGCCATTTTTGTTACCTGTAGGTGTGGACCGGAGCTATGTTTTAAACTATTCCACAGATCCTTGGGATAGGCAGCTCAAGTGTTTTTTATTTGTTGTTTTTTTAGTAGATTAGTTGTTTTCTTCTATACCATTAGGAGAATTATTTCTAATATGCCAAATTTCACTCTTTGGAATTTATATCTGATACCGACATCCCATTTTAATTGTGTTATTTCTATTCTCCATATGCTGCGTATATTGTGAAATGTTAATAAAAAGATTGAAAAAGAAAGAAGACATTGGTGAGACCAAATGTGGAGTGAAGTATGCAGCTTCAATCACCTACCTATAGGAAAATTGTCAATAAAATTGAGAGAGCAGAGAGAAAATTTACAAGCATGTTGCCAGGTCTTGAAGAGCTGAATTATAAGGAATGATTGAATAAGTTAGGTCAATATACCATGGAGCATTGAAAAATATGAGATTTAGTAGAGGTAGACACATTTAGGAGGGTTTAAAGATGGAATAAATGCAAACACGCCTTTTCCACTGAGGTTGATTGAGACAAGAATAAGAGGACATGGGTTAAGGGTGAAATATTTACGAGGAGCATTCAGGTTAAGGGGAACTTGTTAATACTGAAAGTGGTGAGAGTGTGGAATGAACTGCCAGCTGAAGCGATGGATGTGGGTTTGATTTTGACAATTTAGAGAGTATTGTATAGATACATGGATGGGAGGGGCATGGAGGGCTATGATCCAAGTACAGGTCGATGGGTCAAGGCAGAATAATAGATGGGCAGAAGGTCCTACTTCGGTGCTATAGTGTTCTGTAGTTCTATGTTCCATGATTCCTCCTTTTCTGAACTGTAACTTATAAATTAGAGAGCATGATCAGGTCAGGAAATATAAACTGTTTGGAAGATTGGCCATGATTAATGGAAATAATCATCTTCCATTATTTGACCTACTGGCAATGGCATCAACATTGCCTGCTCTAAGTAGGTTCGGGTCCATCTCTTCTATGGAGCAAGGACAACTTGGTGAGCATAACCAAATTGGACCGAGGGCCCATTTACGTACTGGGTGATTCTATGTCTTCACTTATCTTTCAATTATTTCCAGAGAGCTCTTTCTGCCTCCAGTTCATGCATTGCAATCTTGCAAGAGAGCGGTCAGTGAATTAGGGAGTGACTCACAATGGCCTTAGATTATCTGACTGTCAACACCGTGTGATGGTCTTGGAGGCTTGAAAAGAAACAAAGTGTTCGACAGTAAGGAGAACCTCTGAATTCAAAAAAAATGCTGGAAATTTTCAGCAGGATTCACCACCATCTTTAGAAAGAGAAACAGTTGGCACCTTCATCAAAACTGAGTCTTCAGGAGACTTCTTCAGAACAGGTATCAGTCCTGATGAAGATTCTTCAACCTGATATATTTCTACGACTGCTGTATTTTCTTGCACTTTCTGTTTTTAAGGTCAGATTTCCAACATCTGCAGTTTTTAATTCTTGAAGCTGAGTGTTCTGGGTGTTGGCAATGCATTGTTGAGGCTGGTGGTGTCGTTTGTGGAGACAGCAATTGGCAATGTATTCGCTGAGCTAAGAACATCCTTCAAAACTGCTTCCAGATTTTCAGCTAATTTCTGCCATTGACCCCCAGCAACTCTCATGCATCTGCCCTCTTTGAGCATAGAGTGCATCCCTCCCCTCTTTCAGATCTCCAGTGCCTGTACTCTCCCACCTTGAGCCATCATTATTTTTTTTCTTCCATGCCAGACTGTGTTGTGCATTGACTTCTGCCACTTGAAATAGCCACAGTTCAAATCACTTTTAATTGGTGCCGGCTGTTTGGAAACAATGCAGCCATTAACCGTGTTCTTCCGGGCTGCCTGCTGAAGTGAGCAGCCATTGGAGAGTAGACTGAGTGCTGGCTGGACACTGCAGTTAGGGTAGTTAGCAGCAGGAAGTATGTGCTCCGCCTGCAAGGGAATTAACTGATGTGGGTTAATCAGAAAACAAGATGACACCATTTCTTGGGCAGCCTTAAATCTTCAGAAGATAAATCTGGGCTCCTCGCATTGAGAGGGCTTGGGATTAAAGAAGTGAAATCCATTCCCATACCTGCCATCCTCTGCCTTCATGCACAAAATCAACCACCATTGGAGGTACTTGTGTGACTGGCCCAGTGTTGTTGCTCAGTGATGAGCAACACCAACAACAGCCAAGAGTCCTTACCATCCAGCTTCCCACTATGATCTACGAGGGCAGCTCTCAGGGGAAGCTCCCCTGCTAAGAGACTGGCTGCCAAGTGCTTAAATTCTCACTGAGCTTCAGAAGAAATGAATGGTTAAATTTACGAGGCTGTGAGGTGTAGTGAGACTTTAGTGTCAGCAACTGAGATTCTAATCTAGCTATTTCAAAGACCATTCTCCCAGGGGGAGTAGCTTTAATCTAACCCGCTTGGCAGGAAACCAATGGGATTGAATTGCCTGCACGTTTTAAATCCCACACAATTTTATTTTCTACTGAAGCCAATCTAAAGTAAAATTGGGCAGGGTGCTCCTTCCCTGGGTCATAATGCTCAATGTGAGAAAAGCGCTTCCTGATTTGACTCTTAAATGGTCTCACTCTAATTTTCTGCTATTTTGGATTTCTCCAAATTTCTCTCCATTCTTTTTGTCTAATCCTATTGCCATGTTAAATGCCTTGATGAGATCACATTGGCCCCCAAGCTTAACCCTACAGGCCCTGATTTCATTCTGTGTTTGTTTGGATAATCCTCTTTCTCAAACATCCAGCCAATGTTGAATGAAATGTCTGCCCATCTTCAGTTCAGTGAAGCATGACTTTATATTCTAATCTATTTGAAACAAAGGTCAGCACTTATAAGGCTATCTAAGTTGCTTTATTATTCTTGTGCACAAGCTTTACGTGAAATATGTACTCAAAAACATAAACTTTGTTCCCTCACAACCTGAACGTTTGAAGCTAGCTTAATTGATTGAGGAGACATCTTTCCATCAATCTGAGTTAGAATCGAAAAGCACTAATAGTAATCTAGAATCCATACCATCTAATATTCAAATCTTTAGGTAGAGATCAGCTCCTTGGAGACTGCCAGCCAACTGTCTTGTCAAACTGAGGTTTAAAAGGAACAAATGGTTAAATTTAAGAGGATGTAAGGGTCAATACTGAGATTCTAATTCAACTATTCAAGAATTCTGAGCATGAAAGACCTGATATTATAGCAATCGATTCCATATATAAGTGTCTTTAGTTCAACAAAAACATCATTTGATACTTCACAGGAGTGTTATCAAATAAAAGGTTGATAATGAAATATATCAGAATATATTAGGGCAGATGTCCAAAGATCTGAACTCAAAGGTTGGTTTAAAGTGAACCCCACCCAATTCTTTTGTTTGGACACCTGCCAACATTTTTCCAAACCTTGATGAAGGGCTCAAGCATGCGACGTCAGGTATGTATTTTTATCATTGCACTATCCATAGCCTTGCCTGATCCTACCTTGGTAATCTCCTTCAAACCAATATGTTTGACCTGCTGAGTTTCTCCAATGTGTTTTTACTTCATCCACAGTGACTATTTTTTTAAATCTTATTTTTGATTTTACAGAGTTGTGCTTTATGAACACTATAGGAGATCAATCTTCCCTTTTACAGAACACTTTGCATTGAGTCTTCATTTTCCCATCCCCCTACCTCCATCGTTTCTCCCATCCCAAATTAACAAAAACTAATATACATTAATTACTGAAAATAACAATACAAATACATTAAAACAACAAAACAAAAAAGAGACAAAAAAAGATTTGGTGGGGTGGGGGGGTTGCCGACCAGGTCTCAATTATTCCCTCACTCTTGGCATTCCGGACTGGTGCGAGCCGACTGTCCACAGTTTCTTTTAAATAAAGCCATTGGGAAAGTTAATCACACCCACGTTCCAATGTACCACAGGTATGGTTGCCACACCTCAACGAACATGTCGTACCTCCTTCTCAGATTATAGGTGATTTTCTTCAGGGGAATACAGCTCTGCATTCAACCTCGGTGTCTTCAGATTTTCGTGTTTTACTTTTTCCAGAAACAGATGACCTGTTAAAATTCTGGAATCCAATTAAAATGCAAAGGAGGAGAGTATGGATCACATGGATATAAGATCTAAAATTCTATTAACAGCCAGATATTATGCCAAATTTGCTAATAGTTTGTATCCATTTTAGGCAAATGCCAGAAATTAGATTGTCAGTGGCTTGGGAACCAATATTATGTTGGAGTCCAAAAAGTCTCCTCGCCATTCACCCATGAGAAATTTCTGCTTTCCCTTCCTGGATATAGAACAGTCCACAGGTAGAGGCTCCAGAGAGCTGTTAGTGAGACCAAATGTTAGTGAATATAGGAAGCATGGGATGCGAGTCCTTAAACCCTAGAAAGTGGCAGAACAAATAGTCACTGGTGAAGAAGCATATGGAATGCTTGCCTTCATCAACCATGCAAAGAATACAAGAGTAATGATGCTATGTCACAACTTCATAAAACAGTAGTTAGGCTACACATGGGGTAATGCGTGCAGTGTCAGTTGCCACGCTACAGAATATATTACATCGGAGAGGATGCTTCAGCAGGGTGATGTCTGGAATGGAGGGTTTCAGTTGTATGGAGGGACTGGATTTGTTCTCTCAGCCTGAAGGGGGATAGATTGGCTTCTGAGCTGCCAATGCATGGATGCAAGGGTCACAACACCATCTCAAATGCACCTTCTCTCCTTGAGTTGCCATGGGCCAGGGATTCCCAAAAGACAGAATTTTCAAATACATTGTTGAACCTGTTCGCCCACTGACTTGTAATCTCTTCCCATGACAAAGCTGTCGATAATATTTTGCCTACAATTATGTTTCCAAACGCATTCTGAGAAGCATCCTCCCCTTCCAGATAATGTAGCATATTCCTCTGACTGAGCAATTAGCCCTGCTTACAAATCCATCCACAGTCAAATGCAAACCATTTTTACACCAGCAGTGACAAACTTTGCCTCATTGTCTTTGTTCACAAGAAAAGTAAAAAGGATGAGAATGCAGGCAGTGAAGTAACTGCATATCTATTTATTTTAATTAAGCTGTCTGAAAGTAGCCAGGTGGTAAAAGTTGAGATGGCGTTTAATTTGTCTAGTCATTCAGATTTCCATTGACAACCATGTGTGAAATTACCAGAGATGTGCACTTAAGTGAATGCAAACCCATAGTGACTCTAATTAGACCATTTCAAGTTTATTCATAAAGACACAAATTTACTCTAATTTGGATCACATCAGTTTTCACTGTAATATATACAACATCATTTTCCACATTGCGCTACCTGTTTCCCACCATCATGGCATCTGGCGTCTGTTGTTGGTGCTGCATTCAACAAAGTGGATTTTTTTTTATTAGCTTTTGTTCACCTGTCCAGAGTCAGATCCCAATAAGTCAATTTAAGGGCATTGTAACCTTGATTGTAGCTTGTCTGCTATTGAAGTTCTTTCTGGACCTAAATGTATTCGAATAATCTGGGTTTATGGAAGGGAAAGCCATTGTGTTAATGGGCTGGTGAATGGGACTCACTGTGGCCTCATGGGTGATGAGGTTGTCTCTCTTGTCATCTCAGATGCTGTGGGCTTGGCTTACAGTGTCAATCAAAGAGAGCAGATTTTGAAGGCCGCCAACATATTAATAACCGTGGTAGTACTGCCTTATTGCTACATCCTGACAATTATCATTACTGAAACTCCCCATTGCTGGAAAAAGGGAAAATAATGATCTAACATTACTCGAATGTTCTTTGCAGGCCAAATAATGGATTTAATGAACACATTTCATTTCTTACATTGACATTAATAACATTTTATCTGCTCTAATGAGTGGTATATAAAAATAATTTTCTTATCAATGCATAGTTCCAGTTACTTACTTTGATCAGTGTATTTCAATGGAAAATCAATTTGTTATGCAGATCTTTGGCTGGGGCCAGAACTGTTCATTGACTACAAGATGGTGGGGATGCCACAAATCCAAATGTGTTCATGACTTGAAGGCAAACAGCATGGTATGCATTATTACTGGAGCATAAAATTATAAAGTTATATAGGTATACACAGTTTTTCTGGGTAGAAGTACAGTATGGCAAATGGATTTCAATGGGGAGGGTGTGTGAGGTCATTCATTTCAGACTTGAAATGATCCAGAGTACTACTAAATGGTGAACAGGTATGGTCTAAGCTTTTGGGATGAGAAATCCGCCTGCAAGATGCCACAATCAGATTTGCAATGTTAAAATTGACATGGAGTGAAACAATTACAGTCTCCAAATCCTAATGAAGCAGTAGGAGGTGCTTATCAATAAAGGGCTCCCTAATCTAATAACTTTCTCATACTGTCCATAATGCTGCAGCCTAGAATCCAGCCAAGCTCTTTTTAAATATCATGAGGGTTTCTGCCTCCATCACGAAAGTGCACTACAGAGAGTATCAGATCTCTGCCATTCTCCAGGTACCTTATTAAAGGTATTTATTATGACTTTGATTCTGCCCTTAACCTTATTATTTATTACTACTTGAAGATTCTGCCCTTGAATCTGACTCCTCTGCTGAGAGATATAGATCTCCCTCATTCACCTGCCGAGACCCTTCATAATTTACCGCAACCTTACATAAATAGCTTTTTTTCTTATCACCACTCAACGTTCTTGTCTTTGTGCAAGGTTTTCATGTTGACCAACACTGTTATTCTCACTTCAAACTTGGTCATATGATTTCAATGTATATTGTCTAAATATAATCATCAGTATGGGTTTTCAAACACTTTCATCTGAACAAAAACAATTGCTGTTCACTCACTGAAGAACTAATGCTGAAGGGTCAGTGACAATATTCCTTAACGATCAATCATACTGGATCTGTATCCATAGCCAGGCTACTTCATGCTACTCAACACGTTCACCCATTGTTCTGAGCACTGCCGACCATCTTCATTCTGAGCTACAACTGAAATGTAGCTACACTACTCATTTGCCTCGGTCAGACATGTTTCTTCATGGATGATGAGAAGATGCAAAATCAACTCCCAGAGAACAGACACCTCTTTAGAATCACGTTGCGGGAGGCACAGGAGAATCCAGACCTACTCCACCCAAGCTTCACAAGGAACTGCACACCTAACGATCCCTCCAGGTCAGTGAAGGCTGCACCTACCAAAACTTGACCTCAGGCACAAACTAACATGTGAGCCTTGATTGGACTCATTGTCAAAGCCAATGACATCATTTTACAGGAGCTGGAAGAATGCAGTGATGCTCTCGTGTAAGGATTGGCTGGGGAGTACTTGGGTGCATGTCTATCAGAAATTTGACTTGAGCTCTTTTGCGCTGATACCTGTTACTTCTGAGACAACATGTTCCTACGTGAAAGAACCCAACAATGCTCTTTTAGATGGTGCTCTGCCGATCTCTTTAGAGCTTTTAGAAGGAGCTTAAGGGAGACATGCAGTTACATCTAATGCCATAAAATTGCACACATTATTTTTATGCCTTGGAGGTCCATGTGCATAATTCATTATAATGGATAGGTACAGAAAAATAATAAGAAAGGGTAATGGAATATTGTGTACAAGAATATCAGCAAGTGGAAGCTGTGTTACACTGTACAAACCCTTTATTAGACTCGACCTGCAGTGGTGTGAGCAGTTCTGGTACCATAGTAGAGGAAAGAATTATTGGCCTTGAACGAATGTAACAGATTTACTGGTTAATGTAACAGGTTCTATGGTTTTAATTAAAAGATAACATTATACAAAATAGTTTCACATTTCCTGAAATTTAGATAGTGAATTAGTTAAGGCCTTCAGTACACTTATGCAAGCTTAATTAGGCACTTTTCCTGATTGGGATGTCTAAGATAGGACATGTATGAAAATTAGAGAGAACCCTTTAGGGAATGAAGTTTGGAAATTCTTACAGAGTCAAAGAGTGGAAGAAGGTTTTGGACTCCCTTCTGAAAATCAACTCCCAGAGAACAGACACCTCTTTAGAATCACGCCATTCTGAAAATGGCAATAGGCGCTGGATTAGCTGTAGTTTTAAATCTGAGGCAGATATTTCTGAGCTAGAAACCTAAGATTTGGGTAATATGTGGTTAATGGGAATGATATGAAGTTAAGGCACAAATCAACCTAATCTCATTGAATAGCATAACAGTGAAAATTCAGTCATCTATCCCTATTTTGTTTTTTTTTTGCTCTTATATAATTATAATTATTTAACAGAATGGCAAAACAGATTTTAATTTTTTGGTCAGTAGTAATTTGGCAATTTGTGGAAGGAGTCTCTAGGAGCATTAATTTAAAAATGCCTTGCAATAATCTGGGAGAAAATTAGGGAACTACAAGCTGTTAAATAAGTGATACAATTTTTGAAAAATATAGAAACAATTCTGATTAAAATATATTTTCTGCCCAGAGATTTAATTTACAATTGGTAAATAGTAAATAGTTGATGTATAGGTTGATTTATAGGACTAGGTGTTAACAATCCCATTTCAGTTTTGGTTAGAGTGATCCTCTCTCATAGAATTTGTACAGTCAGTTACCTGACCATTAGGGAATATTATCCGTAACCGGACACATCTTCAGTTCTATTCCCTGGTATCATTGAGTGTTTTGGCCTTTAAAATACAAAACCCCCTCTGCCAAGTCCAGCCAACCACAGGCCGATCAGGCCTGGGTATGCGCCCCATATTCAATTCTCCTTGTGGCTACTTGGAGCCCAGATAGGATCCCTCCTTTTCAGCCAGAGCCAATGTGTGCTCATTTCTGCTGAGTCAAAGAGGGCCTTTCTGAGGGCCTGCCCTGTGATTCCTACTTTTCTTAGAAGCTTTATCATGGATTTGGCAACTATTCCTTTACAACAGACTTCAATCGGGTGTGCCCTAAATTTCCAGCCTCGCTCTTCTGCTTTGGCGGCAAGAGTAGTATAGCTTAGAGTCTTCTGTTCTTGCTCCTCATCCATGGTATCCTCCAAAATAACCATCAGCTCAATAATGAAGAAAATCTGCTGAGAGCTGGACCAGAGTGCCTGATCTGGTCTGTCTCACGTTGGTGCTGGCAATTTTTGGTGGAAAGATGGCCGAGGTCTACAAGCAATTTCCGGTCTCTGGCTGTCTTCATTTGGCCTATGTTTCAGAATGAGGAGGAGGACTCTCTGTGACTTATTCCCACCCAAATGAAAGGTATTAGGCATGGCAGAGTGTCTGGGTTCTGGGTGTTTGACAGCAGATCATTTGAAGTTTATCTTTTGTTCCTTTGAGCTCAACTGCTAGACATCTCAGCACTTGATTGGCCTTGGGTGAGACTGATATTGCACCCAACCAAAGTATGCTTGAGTGTAGCAGGAACTAGGCAGAAGGGACATGCTGGGTCCAAACTACAGATTTAGGTTTGTGGGAAAGGGGAGGACATCATATGTGGGCTCTGATGATCAAGCTGGTTCCGTTAGACTTTTTATTCCATAGGCCCTTCCAGGTTAGTCTTCTCCTTTCTAAAATTCAATTGAATGAGAATATTTGAATTTAAGGCAATGGTTATAACATTTTTTTTTCATACATAATCATTATAGATGAAAAAGCAAAGTACTTTGTATTGAAAATAGTGGTGTTTTTTTTAAAAAGAGATCTACAGAATTTGGCTTTTCAAAACTGGAGATGCACATTTTGCAATACCAAGAGTGACTCAAGTGCCCCTCCTGTATAAACATTCTGATGCTTGGTATTACACGTATGCTAATCTTTCTACCAATCTTCTCACTTTGGCCAAATCATGCGGAGGTACATACAAGTGGGTATCTAAATAGAGAAGGCCTTTACTTCAGTTCACGCACTGGAATCATATTATTTCTAAATATATAATAATATTTCCAACCTTGTCTTTTGTCTGTATATCATGTGTCTATGTGACTGTATTTTCTGTAAAAGCATACAAAATGTGTTTGATATTGAGCTCTACAAGAGAACAAACATGGGGTACTTTCAGAGACAATAGTAATGTAACACATTGTACAGGAAGAAAGTTAATATGTCAAACGATTACATATCCCTGAATGAATGCTGACTCCATGTGTCTAAAATTTTGCTGTTTTAGTAACCCATTAGTTTTAAATAATCGGTAAAGAATAACATTGCCAGTGAAAGCAAAAAAAAAGGCAACATAATTTCTAACGGGTTGAAAGTGGCAGGTGAAAAGCTGACTGCTGGTAATGATGAGAAATAGATTGGAAACAATCACATCTCCTTCAAGGCCCCCTGAGCAGATGCTTTTATAAAAAGATGAACAACCATTTATCTTGATCTAGCATCCGATCTTCCAAGAAAGTCACGTGCCCAATTCAAAATTTTGCCTGGTATATTAAGTTATCCAGTTTCAAAATATCACAGTAAAGTGCAGTTTTCACACGATTACCTTCTTGGGCTGGCATCCAGTTTTCAGTTATCTTGTCTGAGAACTATTACCCATGGTACTTCGTCAAGGAAATAATTAAGTTTAATTACAGATAATGCAAGAAATGGTCACCAGGTTAGGTGGCATCTGCAAAGAAAGAAGTAATTTGATCGCCTTACTTCAGAACTAAGCAGATTTAGAAATGAAACGGTATTTCAATTGTGGAGAGGTGGAGAAGAGCAAAGAGAACAAAAGGGAAGATCAGTGATAGGATAAAACATGAAAGTCTGAAGACACTGTGGTTGAAGTAAAAACACAATGATAGAGAAAATCAAACAGTGTCCTTTATATAGCAAAAGTAAAGGTACATAATCAAGCCCCTTCATCAAGGTTTACATTTTTTTATACATAAAGTTGTATAACTGATACACTCTATGAATGACTCCAAAGCAGTAGAGTGAGGAACGATAGGCTTTATTACACTTTAGACTGGTCCAATTCCATGTGCTCAATTGAGGACAGGAAGAGGGAGTTCGGCCTTTATTCCAGGGTCACAAGGGGAGGAGTTACCAGGGCGTGAGTCACCAGTGGGGGTCGGGCCAGCGACCCATTGGCAGTCACATATATGTATCTCCACAATA
Source organism: Narcine bancroftii (assembly GCF_036971445.1). NCBI lineage: Eukaryota > Metazoa > Chordata > Chondrichthyes > Torpediniformes > Narcinidae > Narcine > Narcine bancroftii. The sequence goes on from NC_091478.1 coordinate 6,081,084, forward strand.
ACCAACATTTTTCCACACCTTGATGAAGGGCTCAAGCCCAGAACGCTTGTTGTGTATCTTTGCCTTTGCTATATAAAGGACTCTGACCAGCTGAGTTTCTATAGCGTTGTGTTTTAACTCTGATAGGGTGGAGGCTGTGAAGGCTTCGCACAATTTGGCAGTGCTCACTGGAAGAGGGAAGTAAATGTATCTCTGGGGGAGGTGCAAATAAGAAAAGAATTAAATCTAAAATATCAGAAGGAAGGAAGAGAAAGAAATGAAAATTACACACGTGAAATTTCCAAGACCTGCAGTGGTTTGATAACTGAACTTTGATGAATTTATTGTTGAATCCTGTAGGCTGTCAGGTGGCAAGACAAAGTTGGGGTGTCACCCCTGGAGCTCATTCATGGCTTCCTTACAACAGGTTAGGAGTCCAAATAAAAAGTTCTGAGTGGGAGTAAAATGGTGAATTAAAGTGACAATCGTGCATGCAAACTAAAAAGAACTGTTGGGTGAATGGATTCCCGAATGTAGACAGACCAATCAAAAGCAGTGCACTAAATTGGAATAAGCAAAGTAAATCGCTGCTTCATCCAGAAGGAGTGTTTGTGTTCCTACAAGGTGGGAAGGAAAGATGTAAGAGGAAAATTACTACGACGTCAAAACAACAATCTTGGGTGGAACCTGGAGAGTATTCTAATGGTTTTCATGTCTGTTTTGGAGCTTACTTTGTAATTACTTGTTTTATGTCATTTGAGCTAACCATTTGGAGATTTATTTTTATTGAAGTCCCATTGCACATGACTCTTAGAAGTATGATCAAAGCTAGTGGGAAGAATAAATCAACGTTGTGAGGAGTATCACAGACAAATCATTTTCCTCTCAAATGACATGAAAAACCTCAAATTTCGAGGTCCATCCTCTCAATCCACTCAATGATCTTCTGAGTCACCAACAGGTATCAGGTTCTCACTGCAACCAATTCTTTCGACCAAGTTGACGTGACATGTTACTTCTGTTCACAGTTGTCATCAAGCTTTGTCTATCTATGGAGTAGGTGGATGCATTGTCTGTAGCCCAAGAGAATACTGTTGAAGAGTATTAATTTTCTTTGAGGGAGATTGAAATGATGCACCTCTACTGTGGGATCAAGAGTAAAATATTTCTCCTATACATTGAATACATCCCACAGTTCTTTCCATCTGAACAGTGGGCTATGGATGTTGACAACTTGCATTTTGGATTCTGGAAAAGGAGAATGGTGCATTGCTGTCGAACCTTTAACTAAGAGTGTTTTACGCATTGTCCATATTTTTTTCTGAGAAACTAACAAGACATAAAACATTCTGTGAGCAAAAGATTTCCCCAGTAATGTACAAATTTTGCTCTTCAAGAATCAAACAAAATGTTGTGTATTAATATATTTAGTAATCTTCATATTTATCCTCCATTTAAATCATGTTTATGAATCAAAGTGTTAAAATTTAATTTAATTCATTTCTGTTTGAAGTAAATCTCTCCCACTTTAAGCCATGAAATCAACCTTTTACAGTGGGAATTCATACACCCCATATGCTTTCATTTACCGTTATCTTTTTTTTCCATGGACATCTGGGATTAAATAGTAGCTGGCATGGTTTCTAGAAATCCTTTTTACATCTGTGAGAAATAGTGTTAGTGAATTTATTTTCTTTACCCACGCTGTTTAATATCTTTAAGCACTTTTTAAGCCTGAACTTGAAAGCATCCTTGACAAAGAAATTTCATTCTTTGTCTTAACCCAAAACAAGTTTCTATTGAAATCTGCAAATGTTAAGTATTTTGTAACTATTTCATACTGATATGTTCTCTGTTTCATTTGATTTTATCAATTTATATCATTCATTATGACTTTTTGAACAAAAATTTGCATACCTAATACAGAATAACATATTCAAACTTGAGGAAGAATTTTAAAAAGTGTGCTGGTTAATAGGAAATTAAAATAATATTTCCAAAGATTTGAAAAATGCTTGGTAGTGTACAATATTCAACATTGATGACTTCAAGTTCTTGTTCAAATTTATTTTCATCTGATTATGAATATCTCTGGACCATAGTACACACACATATAGACACAGAGTACAATTTACACATAAAGGACATACGTACATGGTGATCCAAAATAAATGTATAATAAATTGCGGGTTCCTAGAATTGTTCAACACTCCCACCACCTGTGGGAAGAAGCTGTTGCCCAGCCTGACTCTCCTGGTTTTTATGCTCCACTACCTCTTCCTTCCAGGTAATGTCTCAAAGATACTGCGGGCTGGATGGTAAGGGTCCTCAATGATTCTCTGAGCCCTCTTTAGGCATTGCTCCCTATAGAAGTCATCGATAGAGGGAACAAAAACCCCAGTGATCTTCTCAGCCATTTTAATCACTCTCCATACTGACCTCTGATCGGATGCATTGCAGGTACCATGATGCAGCCAGACAGGACATTCTCTATTGTGTTCCTGCAGAATGTTGTTATGATGGTGGCTGGTAGCCTTGACCTCCTCAAACTCCTTGGGAAGTGTAGGGACTGCTGTGCCTTCCTGACCAATGAGGAGGTGTTGTGGGTCCAGGATAAGTCGTACTTTAAATGGACACCAAGGAACTTTGTGCTCCCCACTCTCTGTGCGACGGAGCCACTGATTTGTAGTGGGGAGTGGTCCTTTGTCCTCCTGAAGTTCACAATCATCTCCTTTGCTTTGTCCACATTGAGACTCAGGTCGTGGCTCTTGCACTACAAGACCATCGACCTCCTCCCAGTAAGCGGACTCATCACTGAGGCCAACAACTGTTGTGTCATCTGCAAACGGTGATTCTGTTGGAGCTGAACTTGGCAGTACAGTCAGGAGTCAGCAGTGTGTACGGTCGCGGGCTAAGCTACTGGAAGTTTGTACGTGCAATACTCCACGTTTGGTTAGAATTATAACAGAAAACTAAGAACTTCAGCTTCAGAGGCAATGAAATAATTTAAAATGTGAATATTTAATATTTATTTTATTCTAAAATGTAGACATACAGCACAGTAACAGACCTTCAGTCCCATGAGCTCGTGCTTCCCAAATACCCCTCCATACATTTTTTGAAGGATGAGAGGAAACTAAAGCACCCAAAAGAAACCCACGCAGACACAGGGAAAATAGACCAATTTCTTACAGACAGCGCCGGATTCAAACCCAGGTCGCTGGTGCTGTAGTATCATTGCGGTAATCATTGCACTAACTGTGTCACCTCACAACTTTCACCATTTTAGGAGAAAATAACATTGATCTATATCGGCACCACTATGTATAAAGAGAAACTAGTTCGAAAATTGACCCTGTATCATGTCCACGTTGTACATTCCACAGAGGAAGTCGTATTTCAGGATGAGCAATATTAGTACTGTTGTAGGTAGAATAGGATTATGGCCTTCCGATAAAGCAAGAACTGTCACCTCGTTAGGATAAGTGGCTGGGTCTGTTATCTGCAGCTGTAAAAGTTTTCAACTCCGTATGCAGGACTGGGTGACAGTGTAGACCTGAAAGGTATTGGCCTACTTCAGCTATAATCGAAAGTAAATCCACAGTATTGTAAAGTCAGCTCTTTTTCAGTTGAAATTCAAAAAAAAATTCTATATAAGAAATTAAGGAATGAAATTATAAAATGCATAAAATTCAAGTAACAGGTATACATAAAATCCAGTTATTTTATGTGCAATCATAAAATGAAATTATAGAATGCATAAAACTAAATTTACATGAAGGCATAAAAAGTATAATCAAAGCTGGTGAGATTTTTGCCTGTTCTCCCTCTTTAATGTTTGTGACAGAAGTAGTTTCATTGTATACACAAGGTTCTAGTAAGGCTGTCGCTTTTGTTCTTGCTCACTGTTTGCAGGGTCCTGCTTCCCAAATGATAATAACTATTTTGATTGTATTCCCACATTTTAATGTTGGCTTTCTTATCTTCATTGTCAGCATTTAGTCCAAGCCTTTCTGACAAGGTTAACACCCACAGCCATTTCCTGTTCTGCCTCATACTGACCATGGTGGGCCGCTGTATATTTTCCGACGCCCACTCTTCTGTCTCTAGGAGGAGATCATGTCATTAGACACAGACAATGAATCATTATAATTGCTCTAATATGGCAAAACTGCTCTGCTGCCTTAAAGGGACCACATCCCTTGAGCTAGCTTAAATCTTCTTATTCCAATAGGTATTTTTATAATTTGCAACAATAGGTTTTGATATCTAATTAGAAACCAGAGATCATTTACAACAAGTAAACAAATTGGTTTTATCTGATGGGAATGATGAAATTTATTAGAAATGCTGAATAATGCGTTTAGATCAAATTGTGCACAGTTTATAGTTTAAACGATGCTCTCCGTGTGCATGCAAATAGCAATCATTTAACTTTCTTAATGAAAGTAAAATCATTCCAAATTTTGTCTTCTGTTGTACAGGTTCGTAAAGGACGTGGAATTTGTTCCAATTTTCTGTAGTTATGGAATCTACAAGGGGGCTTAAAATTTTAGATTTTCTATAGCTTTTCCAGCCAGGAGTTGTGTGTCTCAATACTTGTAAACCTGTGGGATTTCTTGATAGTTGTACAAGCCAATTCTTCAGCAAGCGCTGAGCCCTTGTCTACAGAATTATTGCAGCTTCTCCTGTGTATAATTTTCAACAGATAAATATTCAGCAAATGGCAAACTTCCGTGGAAATGGTTCACATCTGTTTTCACTTCCTCTAAATCATCCTCTAGAAATATTTAAAAGACAGTAATTGACATAAAATTATTTTCATCGAAAAATGACTGCCAAGTAATAATAGTTGAGCAACTGCAAGAGAGGGGAAAACAAAGAGATTACTAAAAGGATGCACAGCTCTCCATAATGTTTGGGACAAAGACACTTTTTTCCTTTATTTCCCCCTCTGCTCCACAGTCTTACATTCGTAATCAAACAATTCACATGTAATTAAAGTGCAAATTCCAGATTTTATTCCAGGCTATTTGTATACCTTCTGATTTGACCATGTAGAAATTACAGCACTCTTCATTCATAGTCCCCTCATTTCAGGGCACCATAATGTTTGGCACATTCGGCTTCACAGGTATTTATGAATATTCATCTATGTTTAATTGCGTCATTGGTGCAGGGATAAGAGAGCTAGGCTTGCTTCTCAGCTTTGGATCATTGGACTCTGTAGTTGCCATTTTTCAACACGAGGACCAGAGATGTGCCCAATGAAAGTCAAAGAAACCATTATGAGGCTAAAAAAAACAAGAATAAAACAGCTACGGACATCGCCCAAACCTTAGAATTGCCAAAATTAACAGTGTGAAGCAACACTGAAATGAATGGGACTGGTGTTCCAAGGAAGACTTGCACTGTTTGATAACAGAAGAATTCACCGTAATGAAGAAAAATCCCCAAACACCTGTCCATCAGATCAGAAACATTCTTCAGGTGGTAGGCGGGGATGTGTCAATGACGACTGTCTGCACAAGACTTCATAAACAGAAATACAGAGGCTACACTGCAAGATGCAAACCATGGCAAAGGTCGTATGCAGTTCCTTTCCACCTCCACACTTTGCTCTTGCCATCACTCTGATACAGGTTAATCTTGGACCCATCTCACAATAAGACCTTTTTCCAGAATTCTGTAGGTTCTTTCAAATACTTCTTGGCAAACTGCCATCTGGCCGTCCTTTCTGTGGCTAACTAGTGGTTTGCAGTGTAGCCTGTTTTTTTTTCATGAAGAGTTTTTCTAATCTGTTGGATGTTTGTTTGGGAATTTTTCTTCATTATGATGAGAATTCTTCTGTCATCTGCAGTGGAGCTGAAGAGATCTTCCTTGGAATACCAGTCCCTCTGTGATGACTGAGCTCACCAGTACACTCTTTCTTCTTCATGATGCTCCAAATAGTTGATTTTGGCAATTCTAAGGTTTAAGCGGTCTCTTTTTTATTTTTCAGCCTCATAATGGCTTTATTGACTTTCATTGGGACAACCCTGGTCCTCGTGTTGAAAAATGGCAACTACAGACTCCAAAAGTGATCAGACACTTAGAAACAAGCCCAGCTCTCTTATATCTGCACCAATAAAGCAATTAAACGTAGCTGAGTCCTCACAAATATATGGTGCCCTGAAATGACAGGACTATGTAGAAAAAGTGCTGTAATCTCTACATGATCAAACCAAAATGTGTCCAAATAACCTGGAATAAAATCTGGAATTTGCACTTTAATTACCTGTGAATTGTTTGATTCCAAATGTAAGACTGTGGAGCAGAGGGGCAAATAAAGGAAAAATGTGTCTCTGTCCCAAACACATGCATCTTTATATTGTGACATTCTTTATCCTTTGGGTCAAAAAATGAGCTGTGCCAGGAGCTTATAAAGTGGTAAAGAACCATTACGAGGAATAATAACTTACTTAAGAAGAAACTTACTTTCTCCTTTACCTTTTATACTATTGGTATCGTTTTGAACTCATGTAAGTGACATATTGAAGTGCAATTGGTGTACTTATAGCAAGAGTTTTTTTTTAATGGTGATCTCAGGAGTGCATCGTTTCTCAAACATCTTTATCTATCTCAATGTGAGAATAATTTTCTTGATGCATTAGAATAACACATATGCCAAATTCTACTAACTTTTAACAATGTGTGTTTTATTGTATTACTAGGCATTCTTATAGGAGAACAAGGAAGTCAGAGAGAGGCTGCTGGGCATCTCGGTAGAGATAATCCTGGTGTCCTTGTACTTGGTGTCGATAGACACTATTAATCTATATGGTATTTAAATATTATTAACTAAAATCCAGCTGGTCTTGATGGAAATTAAGATAATATACAATTTTCACTTCTCTTCAATTGATTTAATTTTTGGGAGTCCAGAAATAATAGAATTTAAAATCTCATCAACTTGTATGGTCCATCTTAACATAGAGCTCTTAAATGGAAAAAATGGAAAAGAAATGGTGGTGCTACCGGAGCCACTGTAACACTAACTGGGAGCCCCTCACTCCTGTGAGGTCCAACTGCCCAGTCAACTCCCATCAGCTCCGTACAGGCTTTGAACAGCCCGTTGAATGAGCTGATGGTACTTCCACTAAAATCCCACAACCATGGTGTCTGTGCTCAAGATGGTGGTGCCTATCATCGGCAGCGGCCATGAAGGGTTGCAGACTCCAGGGGAGTGGAGGACTGACACAGGGCACCTGAAAATGAGTGGACCAACCCCATCAGAGAAGGAGAAGCAGAGGAGACGACCCACGGGACGGTGACCACGGATGGTGGCAGACCAGTGAGGGGCTCCCAGTCTGAAAGGCCCACGCATGCGATGGGCTGCTGGTGACTCGAGGTGGGGTACCCATGGAGGCTGTGAGCTGCTGGAGACTGCTGTTGGGAGACTTGCGCTGGGCTGAGGACTGCTGGAGACTGGCTCGAAGCTGGCTGAAGGGGTACCAGGTATCGGAACCGGGATGTGAGGTGGTGCCAAAGGCACTGACCATGTTGGACGTTTGGATCTGGAGCTCGGGTTGCAAATGGTTTGGACTGGACTCTGTGTGGCTGTGGGGGCTGTGGGACCCCTGGAGGCAAATCCATGGACACTTGCTGACTCTGGGGGGTTGGGGGGGTACTTATTTTACAGTCTTTCTCTGACTGTAAAATGCACTTCAGACAATTTCAGTCAAGAGTGAATCTGTCTGCCTTACAGCAGGCAAAAGCAATTTCATGTAATATGGCCCTGTTTTATTACATGACAATAGATTGAATCTTGAATCATTGGATCATTTCTATTGATGTCCTTTGTAAAGGCACCACTCATAAACCATTGATCAGGATTTTGCTGGCAATTGCTGGTCATTCTCAACATTAGAGAATGTTGAAATTTCCCCGTATCTATAACTGATAACTTCAGTGGAAGTTGTAGGAAGAAAGAGAATGATTATTTTGGATTATCTGTTTTTCATTTAATGTTCGTTTACTTAAAAAGTATTTCTGGTCAATATATTTTGTGAAAAATATTTCATTATTTCAAGTCATTTTAATTTGTTATTTCATTTGTAATCCTTTTCAAGTGATCCTAAAAGACAGAGACTGTCAGAAACATTTTATTACCAGGACAACTTTGACGGCTGGCATGGTATTACTGTCCATCCAGAAGAGTTTGCAGAAAGGACTTGTTCTTCCTCACTCACTACATCACTGATTCAAGGCCTTGATGCCGGGGCAGTCTAGCAAGACCAAATCCCCTTCAATTTTTAGCTAGAATAAGTTTGGCGGAATGGAGACCATGGGTTAATAGAATAATCCGCACCCGTAAAATCCAGACCATTAATGTTCCTGCCTCTTCCTGCTGTACAAACATATGAACTATCACAAAAAATGAAGGCCCATGAATTCTGGATAAAAGGATGTTTACATGAACTTCTGTACAGCAAAATAACATGATCAAGACTGAACTGTAATGGTAATGTTATCTAATTTAAGTGAGGACCAGGGACATTTAAATATTTTGAGTATGCAGGAAACTTAAAGTCAAATAGAGACAAATTTTTCAAATTATGAATAAATCCTGGCAAAGGATTTTTAGATGCGACAAGATCCTCAACTAAAATGTTTTCTTAATTTTCCTGAATAAAAAAACATTGAATGTCTTTGTTAGTAAACCTGGGAGTTACTTTAACACTGTCTTGTTTTCTGGAGCATGTTGTAATTATTTTTTTTAATAAAATGAAGATTACCAAATGGATTAGAAGTAGTGTGTGGTAAGGTTTAATACAAAGGCAAAAGTAGGTTTGAAGATGGAAATCTAAAATAAAAAGAGAAAATATTGGATAAGCTCACCATGTGAGGAAGCATCTGTATAAAGGAAAACAGGGTAACTATTTCAGGTCAATGACTTTTCATCAATTCTGATGAAAGGTCATTGGCCCGGAAAAGCTTAATGTTTATTCTCAGGCAAAGGAACTTCAAATTGATGCAGAATGAGGAGCAGTTTATTCATGGATCCCAACGCTATTCACGATTGTGCAACTTCAAACAGGGAGGACAAAGGGATGGAAAGAGTATTTTCTTGGCTTATTGGCACAGCAGAGGAAATATGATGTGATTGGTTTCTCAATGATGCAGTAAATGACAACTTTGTACATGGTTTTGAGGAAATGCTGATCCAGAGGCAATTGTTGAGTGAAGATAGCTAAATGAGAAAAGGAAATGCTGGACCGGCTAGCAGAGTTGATCTGGAGATCAGGAGAATGGGCTGCCGGAGGAAATGGTAGAGGTGGATATAACTGCAAAGTTTATAAAAAAAACTTTGCCCAGGTACGTGGACAGGAAATATTTAGAGAGATTTGACCAGACATGCACAAACTCGACTTGTTTAGATAGACAACTTGGTCGTCATGACATTTTGGACAAAGGGGCCTGTTTCAAGCTGCCGAACTGTATAACTAATACAGTTGCCCGTCTTGAAGAAGCAATTAGCATGAAGCCTCTGACCGTCCAGGCTGGCCAGTTCCAATCGCACTAAAATGGTCAAAATTTATTAACATTCTAGAGATGTGGTGAAAGTCATTCGATATCTCCATCAATGTTTTTGCGAAAAAGTTGAATATCGCGATAGTAAAGAATGCTGCAAAAAAGAAATCGATGTCCAAATCATGTCATGGGTGATCTACTGAGGCAAAGTATTGTCAATTAGAAGATGTTTTCTGTAGTGGGAAGACGAAAAAGAGATACATCTTCCTGCACATTTCATAGCCATTATTGGAACAATACAAACATTATTAAATATCTATTTAATCACATACTAGGGTTAATAAAAAAATTTACTTCTCAATGAATGAAGAAAAATATTGGGGCATTTCTCAATTAAAAATCAAGCAAATTTATATCAAGTTTATCTGGTTGCCCTCTGCTAGCCCCAGTAGGATACAGTTCAAATACTAAACATCAAAGTAAGATACAAAAGTTGGACTGCTTTCAATTAGAATTATATGCTAAATTCTCTCAGCAATGAGATAGAGTTGGTTTCAGAGTTTGGAATTAGATTTGTTCAACATTGTGAATGTACCGATGGAAAAATATATCAGCATCTTTGCACAGAAATTCCAAGTGGGCCTTCAAAGGAGGGGAGGGTTGAAGCCCAGGATTTATAAACCTGGAACCGCGGTATAAATGAAAGAATTTGATAATGTTTGTGTAATCGACCTGTTGTCCTACGATTAAACTTAACAAAGAGATATTTATGACGATTAACAAATCCTCATACGGCTGCCACCATTTAGAACTGTGGGGCTTCTCCCATGGCATCCATTAATTTTAAAATACTATATAGATATTTTCCTTGTGCTTGCTCAGAATTAGACCCCACTGACAAAAATTACAATTTCATTGCAATGTATCTACAATTCATTAGATAGAACTTCAGTTTTGCAACTCTTCAGCCATAATTCGAAAAGAAGATCGCATCTTGGTTGAGTCTGCACCTCCCAACTTATGACTTCTGCCACTTTTAAAAGGCAGTCGTGACAAGGAAATGCCACCATCTGCAAAGTGACGCTAAGTCATGTATATTCTTGTTTTGGAAAAATGTTATAATCTACCTGGATGCCAAACAGATGAAAAGCATATGTCTTTACCTATAAGCAGGTGGAAATGCCTTCACTGCATAGGCTACAACAGTTCAATAAGGTAGCTCAGGAAGGTAATGAAGGATAACCACTCATCAGTGATGCCAACTTCCATGAAGATTATAAAAAAAAACTTTGTAGGAGCATAAGTTAGAAGTAGTTGAAAGACTGTTAAATTAGTTTAAACAGATGAAGATGTTATTACCAAGCACTTAATCATTGGGATATTAAGATGCTAATTTACTGCCAAAGTTATCATTTAATTCAGCTCAAGCAGATAGAAGAGCAATAATTTTTTGCCAACATCCTGATGGCTTCAAGCAACTAAAAGCGTTTATCTCCCATGCCTTAAATTGCCCTGAAATCAATCATTCATTGATCGAATATGTGGCCCATATAATCATGTTCAGAGAAAAGAAAATTCAGAATTTTGACACCTACTATTCAGATAGTTTTTTTTAGTTTAGAGGGCAAAAAAAAAAGCTTTGGAGCTTCACCTTGTCTGATTGCCCAATTCACCTTGAATTTAAAATACAAAGTGATATTCAGTTAGTGCATTGATTTAAATCAACAGGATTGGATGCCAGTACAGATTAGTTTGTTCCACCTTCTTATGCTAGGTTCACAAATTTCTCAAGATTCTACTCTGAGGAACTGATTTCCTGAGCAACTGAATTTAAAGCCTCTCGCAACGTGTAATGATCTGCTATTTCGTGTTGCCTACCACGTGGTGACAGGCTGATTCATTGTGCTTTCTGAAATGATACTATAATTGGACATTGCCATGAACTAGAAAAATAAAAGGCTGAAATTTACTGCATTTGTGTTATTATTTAAATCGGTTTGCAAGGCCAAAGCTGGAAGGTTCATATCTCCTCTCCTGGGTAACAAATGGAAGATGTCGTCCATGACAATTAAAGTAAATCAAATCAACAAATCCTTGGCAATTGCCAACCAGGTCATGTAATTTCTCAAAGTGTTTCTGTCTTACTCAACAGCAATATTTAGTATATAATGTTAGTTGCTTGCCTGATATACACTTTATTTAGAGTCGGTCTCAGCCATGTTTCTCAGTTTGGGGGGGAAACAGTGATACATGTGGAAAACATCAAAAAAATACATAAATGCAAGAAAAAACATAAATGCTGCAAGAACACCGCCAGTTCTGAGAAAGGTTCCCTGACCCAAAATGTCAACTGATGTCTCTTTCCACAGATGCTTCTTGGCTAATTTCATCCAGCCTTTTTGTTTTTTGTTAGTTACATATGTCTCCATCCCACCGTGAACACACTTCTGCTCTGCCTTGTAAATCCATCTCTCTCAACTGCACTAACATTGCAAGCCCACATTTCCTTCTGTCTCTGTTTTCCTCTCATCTCCATCTCCACATCCATCCTACCATTGATATTTACCTTCTCTAAATGCACTCAGTTTCCTTTGTGATGACTAGTTTTTCCCTACTAGGTACGAATACTGCTCCTTGTGACTCAGGATATCAACAGCAGAGGAGAATTTGTACTGACAAGCCAACCTTTTAATGTGATTAGAGAGGCACGGTTGGTATAGGCATTAGCGCAACGCCTTTGAAGTGCCAGCAATTGGGACCCGGGGTTCGAATCACTTACTGTCTGTAAGGAGTTTGTAGGTTCTTCCCGTGTCTGCATGGCTTTTGCCCACGGACTCCTTTTTCCTCCCAATGTTTGAAACGTACCGAAGTGTAGGTCAATTTGGGCAGCACAGACTCGTGGGCCGAAATGGCCTGTTACCCTGCTGTATGTCTAAATTTATAATTTATTTTAAAAATTATTAAAATATGTAATGGAAGAATACATCAAGACCAAGAATAGTGCAAAGCAAAGAGCTAACTTTAATTAATATTCTCATTGTAAAGGATCCTCAGAGGGGAAAACAAATCACCAGATGGCAGAGTTTTATATTATATCATTCAAAAGGGATCAAATTCACTCAGCAAACTCAAAGCCAGATATATCAGTGAGAGGACCGCATTGGCTGAGGTTGGACGGAAAACTATCAGTCGAAAAATATTTTTCAAAGTTCATAATTCTCAATGAGCCTGCATTCCCTTGAGAAATTAAAAAAAATTGAGTCCATCCACGACTAACAAACGAGGTTAAGGACCATACTAAATTAATAGAAAAGGCTCACAAGAACGGCAAGCAGAATCATAATCCTGAGGGTTGGAAGAGTTTGGGATCCAGTAGCAGATGCCCTCAAAATTGATGGACATGCTGTGCATAAAATATGAGAATAATTTGGGACAAAATATTTTTATAAAAGACTCAATGACTACGTTGAGTAGATAAAAAAAAAGTAAAAATTACATGCGTGTCCTTGGAATCAGGATAGGGAAGAACAAAATTAGCTTAGGAATGAAACAAATATTTTCTATCTGCCTTCACCGTAGAAGAAATAATAAATGAACTGCAAAGGTGAGAACAAGTGGTCACATTAAACAGGAATTTCAAACAATTAATATGAGCAAAGAGAATGAAAGAAAAGTAATTAGTGAGACCAAGAGCACCATCAGTTCCTGACAGCGCACATCTATAAGTATTAAGAAAAGTAGAATATAAAAGAAATGGATATGTTGATGGTGTTACCCTAAATTGGGAATAGTCCTGACCTCTTAGAGGTGGTAATTACTGCTTATGCAAGAAAGGAAGGGACTTTAGGCTACTTGTTCATCGAGGAAACTACATTATTAAAGACATAGAGTAGACGAAGAAACAATAAAAAATCAATTGGTTTTAATGAAAGAAAAATAATGCTGGATAAAATAAAAAGATTTTCACGATGCAACTGGATGGTGGACAAGGGGAAACAAGTGGATGTGGTATATTTGGGCATTAGATTGAATACCACAAAAAGACTCAGAGCATGATATCAACAAGGATAGTGTGGCGGATCGCGTGACTTCGGTCTCGAACCGTAATTCGGAGGTTCGGGCTCTTGTGAGAGCGGGTGCCCAGCGCATGATGGGTTGGGAGCAGCGGACTGATGTTGCAAGGCTGGGCGGTTGCTTTTCCTCTCTCTGAGTCGGCAGGTCGGCTCGTGTTTTCGTCTGTGGATAACGGCATTTGAACTGAACTGTTGAATTGTTAAATGTAATGTTTGAACAGAATTGTTAAACAATTAAACTCTGTACATCCCATAAATGACTACAATAGAATATCAATAATTGAAGAACAAAAATTAAATGGGCATAATTTAGAATTTGTGCTATTTAGGTGCCGTCATCCACCTGCTGCACAATGCTTGGATGGGCACTTGTGCCTGGAGGCTGGAGCCCCGCAGCGCTGCGATGCTGCCTTCTGCCCGGCCTTGAAGCCTCTAAGCGATTGCAGGCACCATCAACAGATGTCTGCCTGCTCTGCCAAGAGAATTAGCAGGGTGCAGAGAGCCAGGCAGACTAAAAAGATACTAAATAATGAAATTGTACAGCAGCCCCGGCCTTTCCTAGCAACCATAAATCATCCCCCATTTATCAGCAGGATTGATGGTCCTCATTCAGCTCAGGTGAAAGGTCATCTTGGGTGGGCTCCGAACGACTGGAGGTTCATGTGGTTTGGGCGCAGGGGGCAGGAAAGGTGCAGGTGGAGGGTCCCCATCCCACTACTGCCTGACCCAACCCCGAGAAATTCCCGTGTCTGGAGAGCCCAAGCATCGCAGAGGGAAGGTGATTCCGGTTGTGGTGATGGGCAGAGTCTTCGTTCAGCATGGCAGGGATGAGACATGAGAGACGTTGTTCATCTCCTAAATCCTGCCATTAGGAATTTCTGGGAACATTCAGCAGATCAGGCCGCCTCTGCAGAGAGTGAGTGAGTAGCGTGAGTGTTTCAGCTGAACGAACTGGAGTTTCCTATCCACATATGCTGTATGGTTCCAACCTTGTGATTTTCCATCAAAATTCCAGTCCGTGCCTTTCTCTTCCTTTAGTGTCCGCGATACTTATTCTGCAGGAGTGAAGCTTGGAGAGGGTGGTCTAATTTGTGGGGTTCTGGCACTCTGTGAGTTTGACGGGGGCAGGTCAAACATGGTGCCGGTGAGAGATGTGACATGTCACACAAGGCAGGGCAGATCTTTCCCATGGTGACATATCCACTCCACTCTGAATACTTAATGGAGCTGGAGAGTGAGGGTCTTTGCCAAACCCCACTCCCCATCTTCAGCCAAGACAGATGATCGGATGCCTGCTGTCCCACACCGCGGGCCTGTGGAGAATGAATCCCCCCCCCCCCCCACCCCCAAGAATAATTGGAAGAAATCAGGTGAAGCTGATGCTAGGCTCAGTGACACAAGGCGAGGTGCTGGAACGGCATTGAGGCAGATACATCCTCACCAGTCCGCACCAGTACTAGTGCCCAGACATTTCACTGCCCTCGCAGATCCCCACTTGTCCACTCTCAGTCCTGATTAAGGGTTCCAGTATTGGCATATTACTTATTCTTGCAATTTAAAATCAATTTAGCAGTTTCAAGTTTTGTGCTTTTCATTTATATACAAAGCATCAGATTTTGAAAATCGAAGTTGGCAATTTTTTGGGGGGCTTGGAAGTAGTTGGCCTTGCCAAGGGTGTGACCAGCCCTGTACACCCTCATGGAAATGTACCTTTGCTTGTGCATCTCTGCAGATGTACCCAGTTACTGGCATATACACCCACACATTCATTTCCATACACATGCATCTGTGTAGAATCACCACAGGATATTTTTTAACCGAATAGGAAGGAACCAATCTATTACACTCATCTCCAAGTAATACATAATATAAACAGCAATAGATTAAAGATTATAAACTCACATTACTTTTTAAATAGGAGTTTAGTACTTCCTTCTAGCAAAGAACGAAGTAGTTAGCAAACATCTTATCCACGCCTTCAGTAGTGGTCCAACTGGAGGCCAAGAGAAGTCCTCTCACTGTTCACTCAAAAACAGGATTGTGTTCAGACCCTGTAGATGGGCAGGTGTTATACAGCAGCAAGAATGGTGTGAGTTTAAGTTCTGATCACCTCAGTGTTGGAAATGTGTGAAGAATCTCGAGCAAGTATGGAAGGATTTAACAGAATATCTGCTGGGATAAAGGATTGAGGGATTTTACAGACAAGTTTGATCAGAAAATGGCTGTTCCTTGGGCAAAGAAGCTGAAGAAGTGATTTGATAGAGTAGTATATTAATATGACTGCTTTAAATAGGGTATGAGATTAACTGTTTCCATTAGAGTATGGTTCAAAAATTAACTAGGACAAATTTATAGTTTGAGGCAAAAGATATAAGACGGGATGTGGGAGAAGATGAGTGATGTACCTTGGGAAGGTTTAAACATGCTATTACTTTTGACCAGTGGTGCAGTCTAAATATATTCTGCATTAATAGGGCAATCCATGGAATCTGTGAGTCTATGAATTCTGTGATGTATGGATTTCATCACCTTCCTTCCCTTTCCTTCTTGGTTAAGAATCATTCATTTACCAGCTGGAGGCTGAATACGAATCCTTCAGTTTTGTGCAATGTTGGGTGGATGCATCACATGCCTCAAGAATCATGGTAAATGGATTGAAGGAGCTTCTACAGATCTGATCAGGCATTTTCAACATGCCAGCATCTTGTTCTTTACCACATCTTCTATTACAGACTGGCTTCTGAATTTCAATTGCTCAGGTTTCTGACAACAATCAAGTTTGAGTGAGTCTTCTTGTTTCTGTCCGCCATGCCTTGTCCATGTTTTTAGGCCCAAATAGGTTAAGGTCTTAGATTGTTGCAGGGCAAAGGACAAAACTAGGAACTTTGTGGACGTGTGCAAAAGATTTCTTTCATAGTTGCACATCAGCTGCCTGTGGATGAAGTAGGAGCCTCTGGCAACTGAGAGAAGTCCCTTAAAGGAAGGTTGAATTTTACCACTATCATCTCCACCTGGTGGTAAGATGGTTAAAAAAAATAGAAGCACAAAGAGAGGCACTTGGAGAAAATTGCTGAATTGTGATTGTTTTTGAATTGAATACTGAAGGAAGGCACAGTGAAACCCCCCAGTAATTGATTTGTGGTGCTTAAACCACCAAATGGTGAGACCAGTGGACGAGTGAAACGTCCAGGTGATGCATGTTCTCACTGGCACCATAATTTGGCAACTCTGGCATGGAAACTATCCGTTTGCTGTCAAATTAATTTGTAGCCTTTTGATTTTCTCCAGCAAAAACTTGAAAATATCCAACAACAAAATAAAAACAATGAATGGGGAAATGAGCAACAACCCTTGATGAGGCTATGGCATCATTTGACAGACAATCCTATGCCTGTCCTCCATCCTGATCCACCTGGAGAACGATGTCTCACGCTACTGTTTATTGACTTCAGCTTGGCATTTGATGTGATCATTCCCCAGAGGCTGGTGAAGAAGCTGTCCTCGCTGGGAATCAACACCCCTCTCTGTATCTGGATTCTGGGCTTCCTGATGGAAAGATCACAGTCTGTCCAGGTCAGTAGAAGAATATCGAGCTGCGCACTCAGCCCGCTCCTGTTCACGCTACTGACCCACGACTGCATCGTCAGATCCAGCTCCAAAGTTGTCATCAAGATTGCAGGTGACACGACAGTCGTGGCCTCATCAGCAACAATGATGAGTCGTGCTACAGAAAAGAGGTGGAAAATCTCGTGAAATGGTGCGAGAGGAACAATCTGAGTCTCAACGTGGACAAGACAAAGGAGGTGATTGTGAACTTCAGGAATACCAGGAATGACCACGCTCCACTACACATCAACAACTCTGGAATGGAGAGCACCAAGTTCCTTGGAGTTCACTTAACTAGTGACTTATTGTGGACACTCAACATCTCCTCACTTGTTAGGAAGGTGCAATAGTGGCTGCACTTCCTGAGAAGACTGAAGCAGGAAGTATACTGGCCACCTTCTATAGGACCTCTATCAAGAGTATCCTGGCCGGCTGCATCACAGTATAGTACAGATGCTGCATAGAAATGGATCAGAGGTCAATCCACAGTCCATAAGAGTGGCAGAGAGAATCACCAGAGTCTCCCTCTCCCCCCCCCCCCCCCCCCCATCAATGTGATCTATTGGGATCATTATCTGGAGATGGTGTGCAAAGGATCCTTTCCACGCAGCATCTTTCAGTTGCTCCCGATGGGGAAGAGATGCAGGAGTATAAGAGCCAGCACCACCAGGCTGAAGACACAGCTTCTTCCCACAAGCAGTGAGAATGCTGAAGGACCAAAGGAACTGCTCTCACTAAACATCCAAGATGCTCATATTCATTGAAACAATATTTATTTGTAGATATGAATGCTTGTTCTGTATGGGTGTTCTGTCTTGTTGTGCATCTGTGTGTTTGCAAAAGGACCAGAGAACACAGTTTTGTTGGGGTGTACTTGTGCAATAAACATGATAAGTGATTGCCTGCAGATTCATTAGAGGGCAAGTTTAGTTCCAGGAGGCTCCCATCTCTGGTGCTGATATAACTTTGTGCCAACCACTGCTTTAACTGCCCCTCCCCAAATGAGCAATAACTCTTACTTATTGCTTGTGTACTGTATGAAGTAGGTTATGTCCTGTAAGCCATCTCCCTCTGCGGTTTCCCCTCTCTCTCTGCACTTCAACCTGGTGAGAGGCTTAGCAGCATGGCAGGTAGTCAACTTGGTGAGAGGCTTAGCGGCACGGCAGGTAGTCAACCTGGTGAAAGGCTTAGCAGCACAGTGGGTAGTCAACCTGGTGAGAGGCATAGTGGCACGGCAGGAAGTCAACCTGGTGAGAGGCATAGCGGAATGACAGGTAGTCAACCTGGTGAGAGGCTTAGCAGCACGACAGGTAGTCAACCTGGTGAGAAGCATAGCGGCACGTCAGGTAGTCAACCTGCTGAGAGGCTTAGCGGCACGGCAGGTAGTCAACCTGGTGAGAGGCATAGCAGCACATCAGGTAGTCAATCCGGAGAGAGGCTTAGCGGCACGGCAGGTAGTCAACCCGGTGAGAGGCTTAGCGGCACGGCAGGTAGTCAACCTGGTGAGAGGCATAGCGGCACGTCAGGTAGTGCTAATTCCATTCTGGTCTCCAATGCCATCTGTGTAGAGGTTGTTCAATCTCTCTGGGTGAAACCTTGTGAAGGTGGCCATGCGGCAAATTAAGAGAGGGATATTATTCATGTTCAAGTGCTGGAATGGGATCACTCTGAGAGGGAGCATAGCCTCTGTGAGCTGAATAGCCTCCCTCGATATTCTTATTAAATGTCAGGTTTAACCCAGGACAGGTCAGGCAATATCCATAACCACAAGTAGCACGTGGTCAAGGACTAAGCAGATTAAGATGGTGCAGAGCACGTGCTACAGCCACAATGCAGACTTGATCTTGAACCAGGGCAGAGGAGCAGCTGAGCCAGTGCCGTGGATGTAAGATGAACGATATCCCAAATTAATGAGGTGGATCCAAGGAGCCAGAAATCAAACCCGCATTGGTCAAAGATGAGAGTCAAGTGCCATCACTTATAGGGTCATACCAGGAGCTCCCGGCAAGGATCATAAATTCGGGTAGACAAAGTAATGTAAACCTAGGCACAAGAAGACAGGATGAAATAGCTGCAGACACTCTTCTTTATCCAAGATAAAAATTTCAATTTTTGATGGCAACCCACTTCACTTTCAAGGGTTTATGAAAAGCTTTATAAATGCAGTATTGACATTAAAAGTCACAGCTCAGAGGATTGTTTAGAGTATTTGCTTCAGATCAAAGTGGACGACCAAGAGAACTTGTAAAGAGTTGCCAGAATATGGTTCCGAATCAAGGATTCAAAGTGGCTAAGTGGTTATTAGAGAAACATTTTGATGACAAGCATAGAATTTCTAGAGCTGATGTGCAGAAAGCTCTTTCATGGTTGTCAATAAGACCAAAGGACATTGTATTTTCATGATGGAGATTGGCTATTGTCAAGAGCTTGACATACATCTGCATCTGGTAAGTATTGTAGATATATTACCCAACTGGATAAGAGAATTAGGGAGAAGGAAAGTTGATGAACATCAAAGAAAACATAAGGTGGCAGCTACTTTTAAGAATTTGGTGGGTTTCATTGAAGGGACAAGTGGATGTTGTCAAAATCCAGTTTATGGAATTAAAGGGACTCAAACCATGAGTAAAGAAGTTTAAAATTTGAAGTAAAATATATTTGACACCTCCCTGACAGGGGTGGAAAAAGAAACTAAGAAAAATAACCATTTTCCTGTTGAGAAAAAAAAGTTTATTATGTCATGATAAACGCAATTTGGAAAACCATGCTCCGATGGAAAAGATGTGTCGTGAGAGAATCTGTTATTTGAAGGAAAATGAAGTGTGCTTTGGCTGTCTGGAAAGGACACATCAGCAAAGACTGCAAGAAGCAACTCAGCTGCAATATATGTAATCAAAAACATCCCTTCAAGGAAAAGAAGGATCCAAAAAAGGAGCAAACATTGAGGAAGAAGACAGTGCAGAAGCTTCGATATTGACAAATGGTCTTACTGGGGCCAGTGAAAATAACTGCAAACTGTGCAGGTCAAGACCAAAGAATGAAGTGCAACCGTCCGTACTTTTGCTTTTCTTGACCCAGGAGGCCCAGCATCATTTTGCACTGTGAAGCTCATGAATAAGCTCGATCTTCAAGGAAAAAGTATGGAGATTCTTTTGCAAACATTAGGTCGTTAAACACATTAAAACCAACGTGGCTTATGGTATGGAGATCGCTGGGTTGGATAGTACCGATTTCTGTGAACTTCCGGGTGTATATACTCAGGATAGTATTCCTGTGGAAAAGGAAAACATCCCATATCTAAACGATGTCGATTGTCTGATATCCAGGAGCCAAGACTTGATTCCTTGCATATTATTTGCTGGTGACCGTGTTTAGTGGGAGAGGTAGGATTAGAACAGGGGATCTTTTTTTTCTATTTTCCTTTAAAAGAGATTTATGAGGTTAGTCCAATTAGATAATTAACAATGAATATGTCATAATATTAGAATATGAGGTGAAGTTTTCATAAGGGAATTTTTATTTTATTTGACAGCATATAAATCACTTATGATTCATATTCTGTATTTCATTATATAAAAGTTACATAACTAATATGTAGGCAATATATAACATGTAATATTCCTCTCTACCAAATTAATAAAAATATTTGTAAAAAAGAAAAATTGTATTGAACCATGGATGTATTTGAAAAATATACGTTTACATGATATTGACTCAAAGATGGAGTTGCTAATTGGTTCAGATGTACCAAAGGTTCTGGAACCATTGGATGTGATAAGGCGTGAGGGAGATGGACCTTATGCTGTCAAAACTATGCTTGGTTGGATGATTAATGGACCATTAGGAGAAAAAAAAGAGGTTCAAAATCAAATGGCTATGCGTCGACACCAATTGAAAGATTTGATAGATGGTGGAAATGACAGTTCAAGAATGGCTTTCCTGAGTGCATCAGGGATGATCAAAGGAAGAACAGCAGGTCTTGGAATTGGTTTCTAAATCTACAAAACATTACATTGGATTACCTTCAAAGAGAAAGGAAATATGTATGTCTGATAATAAAAGTGTTAATCGAGCAATATACGCTGAGCTTGAAGAGAAGATTCAAAAACGATTCTTCCTTTCATTCAGTACATAGCAAATATGTGTCTGAGTTTGGGAGGAGGTCCTTCATACTTTATCAATAATTATTAATGTTAACCTAGCACCAGACCTGTTGTTGGCCTTGTTTGGGATGGTTGAACAGAAAGTAGTGAAATGGTCTTCATTTTAATGTCATATAATAGCCTTTGTCTCTCTTATTGCAAGACAAGTTATTTTGATCAGATGGAAAGATGTTGTCCCACCCACTCATCATCAATGTTTATATGATATGATGTCATATTTAACCTTGGAGAAAATAAGCTGTTCCTTAAGTGGCTCAAATTTATACTTTCCCAATCTTTGGGGTTCTTTTATGAGTTATTTTCACAGCCTCGAATAGAAATTTCAACCTGGTTCTTTGCGATTCTCGTGATTATGCATGTTTTCAAATTTTTACTGGCAGGTTTTTTTTTCTATATTGCCATGCAACTTAGGAATGGTTTGGGGTTTAGACTGGGTTATTTTCTCTTTTCCTTTTTCTTTTTTTCAATGTACCTATGAATAATAGTGTTGCATAAGAAACATAATTTTTCTCTGACATATTGTACTAGTCTGGACTGTTACAGTTTGTATTAGGTTTTATACATCATTCCTTTATATGTGTAGATACTATTATATCCATGTTGAGGAACCAACTGAAAAACCTCACAAAGATAAGCGTATACAGAGCCGTTGTCATACCCACACTCCTGTTCAGCTCCGAATCATGGGTCCTCTACCGGCATCACCTACGGCTCCTAGAACGCTTCCATCAGCGTTGTCTCCGCTCCATCCTCAACATTCATTGGAGCACTTTCATCCCTAACGTCGAAGTACTCGAGATGGCAGAGGTCGACAGCATTGAGTCCACGCTGCTGAAGATCCAGCTGCGCTGGGTGGGTCACGTCTCCAGAATGGAGGACCATCGCCTTCCCAAGATCGTGTTATATGGCGAGCTCTCCACTGGCCACCGTGACAGAGGTGCACCAAAGAAAAGGTACAAGGACTGCCTAAAGAAATCTCTTGGTGCCTGCCCCATTGACCACCGCCAGTGGGCTGATATCGCCTCAAACCGTGCATCTTGGCGCCTCACAGTTCGGCGGGCAGCAACCTCCTTTGAAGAAGACCGCAGAGCCCACCTCACTGACAAAAGGCAAAGGAGGAAAAACCCAACCCCAACCAACCAATTTTCCCCTGCAACCGCTGCAACCGTGTCTGCCTGTCCCGCATCGGACTTGTCAGGCTCAAACGAGCCTGCAGCTGACGTGGACATTTACCCCCTCCATAAATCTTCGTCTGCGAAGCCAAGCCAAAGAAGTCTATTATATAAAATTCAATAAAAATATTGAAAAGGAAAAGAAAGAAGTAATGTGTCAAGTAACATATTAAGTATCTATTAACCATCATATTAATCGTATATCAAAGTTGATAAGTAATAAACCTTGGAAAACTATTTGTCATGGATCTTTTTTTGATGAATGACATTCTACACCAACCAAAAAAAAATTAAACCCTTCCTACCTCATAACTCTCCATTTTGCTTTCATCTATATGCTTGTCTCTTAAATACCCCTAATGTTTCAGCCTCCACCACCATCCCTGGCAAGGTATTCCAGGCATCCACAACTCTCTATGCAAAAACTTGCCCTTGATGTCTCACCTAATCTTTCTTCCTTTCATCAGTCAAATCACCTCTCCTGAGAGTTTTTCACACCATAAGCCTTGAAGTTGGAGTTGGGTAGCTGATTTGTTCATACTTGTTGTCAGATTTAACTCTGCACCCAAGTGCACTAGGTCTCTCCATGTTAAAATCCATCCACTACCCCAACTTGCGACTGAAGAAAGTTGCTACATTTTATTTAATGATTGATAACATATAACCGTCATATAACCGTGTGAGTGTGACACCTGCTGAGTTCTTCATTGGTCTGAAACTATGAGAATGACTTGGCATCTTCAAACTTAACTTCAGAACCACTTATATCAAGATGAAGGCTTGGCAGAACACCATCTTCAAAGCTTGGGAGGAAAAGTATTATGTCTTATAACTATGGAATGTGAAACAAAACATTTTTGCTTTTACAAAACTTTTGTCATTTTATTGATAATAGTTTGAAATCACTCATGTGTTTTGGGTCATGAACACTAAGACTGGACCTCTTCTCATTTTGATCATGCAATGGAAGAAGACTCTTTGGAATTTCTCATTAATATCGTAAAAGGCCAACAAATGGATGTTTCTACTCACTTATTGTTAATGTTCCTTTTGTGAAGAATGCTCAGAGGAGTGCTAAACAAACACTTTCAATTGGTAGAGCACCACTTTTTATTCACGCTACTTCTTCCTTACAATCTTTGATGAAAGGCGAGAATGACACAAAGAGGTGTGCAAGGTCAGGAAGCCTGAACTTTGCTTGTCTCTATTTCAGTAATTGGGAAGACATCGACAGAGCTTCTATCTGTAAGATGTAAGTTGGAGTCAAAGAAAATAAACATAGAATCTGTACCATCCACCACTTATTGAAGTGGAGAAAAATTAATTATTTACCAAACTATTTACTCAACAGGCTTGTGTTATTTTTCCTCAAATAATCCACTTGCTAGCTTTGACTTGCATCAGAAAATTGTGGTGAGAAGTTCTCTTCAGAGACAACCATTTTGCTTCAGATATTCAGCTGCTAGGTTCTAGAAGTGGCAGGGAAATTTTGACCCTGTCAACAAAGTGGAAAGTAGATGAGCCACTATTTGTTTAACCCCAACGCCACTCTCCCTAACTATTATCCAGAGGATTATCCATCCAGTTGGACAGTAAGTCGCTCTGAACAAAAGAATTTCTATATGTTTATTTCTGGAGGGTCATCTGGCCAGCAGGTCGAAAGTCATTTCCCCATGCCAATCAAGATTATCCCATCCACAGGTGAGGGCACACCTTACAATTGATTCTCTTGAACTCCTTGCCTTATTTGGGCAAACCTGAACTGGCGCCTCCAGCTGGCTGCAGCTTAAAGCCCACCACATGGAACAGCTCTCTCGCTGTGCTTGCTTGAGGCAACCTTGAGCTCCACTCAGCTGGCAGGACACAGGCGATGCCGGAAGACTGTCGGTGAATGGCCTAATCCAGGTTGTGAGCTGTGGTGATGCTGGAGACCAGTTGTGTGGTGCATGTCGGTAGAGAGTGGGGGCTATTGTAGCATACTCCCGGGGAAGACTGTAGATTGTAACCAAATTTTAGTTACGACGTGCACTGTGCCTGCTAGTTAGTGAGGGGTAGTGGGCACTGTTTGTTTTGCCCTCGTGTTTAGCCATGGAAATCGTAATTAGCAGTGATCTGTGTTTAACTGTGAGAACCTCGATTAGTAGCGATCTGTCGGGAGTAGTGAGTATTTCTGCGTAGTTTCTTTGTCTGTGTGTGTGAATGTGTTCCCTGTTGCAAATTCCCCTATGGGAAATAAATACTAGTGTTTGTTAATATACCATGTCCAGGACTTGTTACTTCTTGAACCCTCTGAACTTGTTCTCACCATCATACCCCCCTCCTCCAAACATACATGCATGCACGCACACACACCTCACATGCACACATGAGCGCACATGCACACCTTGCATGCACTCATACGTACATACTGTTGCAGACTCGTACTTACCTGCATTAGGGGTGACGCCAGTTGCCGCTGATTACCTATTTGAGGTGACACATGGGAGTAATAGCATGCATTCGCGGGTTAATGCAGAAGGGTGCATACATTGTGATGGATCTCGGACACTGGAGGAGGCGAGTGAGAGCATCAATATCACCCATGTGGAAGAGGGTGAAAGGGGTTTGGCCAGGTGGTGTTTGGAGGGATGAAGAATGGAGTGTTGTGGCTGAGTGGAATAAAGAGAGTTGGCTCCATTTGGTGCTGAAAAGAACGAGTGGGTATGACTTTTAATATTTTTATTGTAATTTAGGTACAGAGGTTTCCCCCTGCAGTAGGCCGGTGGTGTACCACCACATTCACCCCTTCTTTAAAATTGTCCGGGGGAGGGCAGTAACAAGGAATCGCACCCACTATGTACATACAATATTTGCAGGTTGAGAAGATTCGGCAGCCGCCAGGGTCACTGTGACCGTCGTAATACTGGCTCCTGGTCACTGGTCTGAGGGTAAGTGGGGAGGCTGGTGGCAGGGGTGTGTGTGACTGGTGAGGTGCCGTGCGGAGGGGTGGCCAGTGGGGCCGGGGTTGATGTATGCGGGTCGTATTGGATGGGTGGGGGGGTAGGTTCGTCTTCTAAGGCTGAAGTGGGCCCCTGGTGGTCAAGGATGCCCTGCGTGCCCCACAGCTGCCTGGGGACGGGGATGTATGCCCGGTCAGCGTCGTCCTGGGTTGGAGGATGTAGTATGCCAGGTCCTCCCTGCCACTGCCGAACCTCCCATAAGCGTAGTTATGGTTTGCATGAAGGAGGAAAACCTGCTCTACCAGGGCTTCGGCCTTGTGTGTCCATACATGCTTACACAGAAATACCGGTCCCGGGGACGTGAGCCATGTTGGGAGTGACATTCCAGTCGCCGACCTCCTGGGAATGAGAACAGATGATCATGAGGGGTCTCGTTGGTAGCCATGCACAGAAGTGACCGAATGGCATGGAGCACCTCGGGCAGGGCGTCCTGCCAGTACTCAATGGCCCAGCCTTTTGACCTGAGAGCCAGGAGGACTGCCTTCCAGACCACCCCATTCTCATGTTCCACTTGCCCGTTGCCTCTCGGGTTATAGCTTGTCATGCGACTGGTCGCGATGCCCCTCACTGTCAGGTACTGGCGCAGCTCATCGCTCATGAAGCTAGTCCCCCGGTCGCTGTGGATGAAGGCAGGGTAGCCAAACGTGGTGAAAATCTGCCCCACGGCCGTGATGACGGTGGCCGTGGAGGTGTCCGGACAAGGATGGTGAAAAGGAAGTGTGAGTACTCACCCACTACCGTGAGGAAGTAGACGTTTCAGTTCGTGGAAGGCAAGGCCTCTTTGAAGTCCATGCCGAGATGCTTGAAAGGCTGAGTAGCTTTTACAACGTGGGCCTTGGGGGGATGGAAGAAACGGGGTTTACACTCTGCACTGACCCGACAGGCCTCAGTCATGTCTCTGACGTTCCTGATGGTGTACGGCAGATTTCGGGACTTAACGAAATGGTACAACTGGGTGACGTCCGGATGGCAGAGGGACTCATGAATGCCTGCAGCCTATCATCGTGCATAGACGCGCAGGTGCAAGAGAGAGCATCAGGGGAGTCGTTAAACTTCCTGGGGTGGTACTGGATGTCATAGCTTGACTCTCCAGCGCAGGATTTTGTCATTCTTGATCTTGCTCTTTTGGGTAGTGTTAAACATGAACGCCACGGCCCGCTGGTCTGTGAGGAGTGTGAATCTCCTGCCGGCCAGGTAGTGGCGCTAGTGGCGGACCGCTTCCACTATCGCCTGATCCTCGTTTTCAATGGCAGAGTGCCCTAGCTCAGAGCTGTGGAGGGTCCTGGAGAAGAAGGCAACGGGGCACCCCCCCTTGGTTGAGGGTAGCAGCGAGGGCCACCTCAGAGGCATCGCTCTCCACCTGGAAGGGGGAGTCCTCATCCACAGCCTGCATCGCTCTCCACCTGGAAGGGTGTCCGCGATGTCTTGCCTGATGCGGGTGAAGGCTGCCTGCGCCTCAGGTGGAAGGGGAAAAGTTATGGCTTGGGCCAGTGGGTGGACCTTGTCTGAGAAGCGAGCGACCCACTGCGAGTAATAAGAGAACAGGCCCAGGCAACTGCAGAGGGCCTTTAGTGTGGGGGGGGGGAGGGGTAACTCCATTAATGGGCACATCCTTTCTGGATCTGGGCCAACAACTCCATGGGCCACGATGTACCCCAGGATGGCGAGGCGGGTGGTGCTGAACACATACTTCTCCTTGTTGTAAATGAGGTTCAGCTCTGAGGCCGTCTGGATGAATTTTTCCAGGTTAGCATCATGGTCCTGCTGATCATGGCCGCAGAGAGTGACGTTATCCAGATATGGGAACGTCGCCTTCAGCTTGTGCCAGTCTACCATTCGATCCATCTCCCACTGGAAGACGGAGACCCCGTTCGTGACGCCAAAAGGAAGCGGTGGAACTGGTACAGGCACCCATCCACCTCAAAGGAGGTGTAGGGGTTGTCCTTCGGCTGGATAGGGATTTGGTGATACACCGACTTCAAGTCAATCATGGAGAAAACCCAGTAGTGGGTTATCTCATTGACCATATCGGTGATCCTTGGCAGGGGTTAGGCATCCAGCTGGGTGTACCGATTAATGGTCTGAGTGAGGCCTCGGGAGGCCGGCGCAGGCTTATATCCCGGAGGGTGATTGACACCTGACTGGGTGGAGTTTGATCCATTCAGGCTGACTGATTGACAGCCAGCCAGGTGTTGTCCTGTCCCCTTACACTCCTGCGGTACAGAGGTTGCCCCCTGCAGTAGGCCGGTGGTGTACCACCACATAAACCATATAGATATATTTTAAGATACAATTCCAGAAGTAAAAATGAAAAAAGTGTCTTCTTTAAATGGTGTGTAAACTACTGCAGCTACACATCTACATATTCGTCCACTCAATCTGTAAAGTTTGCACAGCCCAAACCTGGGATTCCAGTTCAAGTTTTTTTTAAAATCATATACAACCCGACGAAACAGCATTTCTCCACACCACAGTCCACACACACAAGCACATAGAACACATTTCTCATAATACATTTACTAATTATAAGCCCTGGCAACTACCCTTTTCCTATGTGTATCAGGAACTGCTCTCTCCCTCCTTTGCATTGATCTTCTGCCATTTCATCTTGCAATGCTGCCTGCCAGTTTCTCGCGAATCATATCATTCTCCGTGAACAAATAACCAGGACCATATTGATGAGGCTCAAGCGCAAATAGTGAAGGGCTGGGGTCAGGCGTGGAGAACACAATTACTACTTTGAGTTAAATTGGGCTATCATGTTGCAAATTAAATTCTCTTTTAATAAAAAGAATAAAAACTGACAAGAAACACAAGGTTTAAATGAATGTGGAAAATGAACAGTCTGACTGACTCACAGAATCCTAAACATCAGCATATCACACAAAACAGTTTTTAGTGCTAACATAATGGTTTATTTCTGAACTTTTGCCTACCAATTACCATGGAGGGGGGTTCGAGGAGGCAGTGGGGCAGAGCCAATTTGAAAGTGTGTGGCTAAATATGTGGAGTTATGGCCTTTGTTGCTAAACTATATGTTAAGTGAGAGGCCAGATTTAATTAATAGTATAAAGTCAAAATAGGTCTCCATTTTAAGCATGAAACACTCTGGGATTTGTTGTCTCCATTTTGCTGAGGTCCATACCATGAGGTGAACACGTCTGAAGGGAATATGTTCAAGTACAATGCCGGGCTTTTGTGTCACTTCCACAATCTTATGGTTGTTTAAGTTCAACATTTTTAATTAATTGTATGCCTTGTGAAGCCTACTGAAATGGCATAATTTTGTCTATTAGAGAAAAGATTATCTTCTGCATGATGCACAGCTCGTGGCCTGGATAGCATTGATTGATACCAGTTTCTATCCGTGGATAACAGTTTTTACTTTATTCAACTGTGTCCAATGTTCCACTAAACTTTATATCAGAAAAAAAGAGGCCAGGTATTGCCCTGGAGACAGTCAGGGCTGAGGTTGGAAAAATCCATTATACAAAACTCATTTGCATTTATATAGCAGCTTTAAATTTGAGAAACATCCCAAGGCACTTCGTAGAGATGTGAACAAAATGGACACTGACCAAAGAAGGAAAGACTTTAAGGGAGTTCAATGAACTTTGTCAAAGAGTTGGACATTAAAAAGGGTTTTCAAGTTAATGGAGGAACAAATCTAGGAGAAAATAGTGGTAACCCAGGTAACAAAATGAACAGTGGCCAAAGGTATGAGAAAGGGAAGAAGGATATTTAATGAGTGAGGGATAATTGTTTTGATTTAAATTGATGAGTTGGTGACCAGTAACAATAAAAGTGGAGATTAAGGAAGAGCAGAGCCCATTCAGTACAGGATACAGGAAGAAATGTTTTGGATGAGCTCTGAAACCAAGCTTAAGAGAAAGTGCCAGATGTTCTGAATTGTGGCTGGATCTGGAAGTTTGAAGGGGGTGGTGGGTTTTTGCTGTCAATTTTTTTTAACTCTGGACCTTCAATTTGTATTTGGACTAGAGAAGAAAGCAGAAGCCCAGGAGGGCGAGGTGGGCAGTGCTAAGGGTGGATAGAGAATTTGTCTCATGGAGAATGAGAGGAATAGTTAGGTGAAGGAATTTAGTGGTAATAAAGCTTAATTGCTGGAGATACACCAAGGCAAGATTGCAGAAATATTGAGATAGATATTGGACCGGCTGAGATGATGTTAGAGATAGAAGCTGATCCCCAAGACTCAATGTTACCGAAGGCTACATAAGAAAGAGGAAATTATACCAGAAAATCTGCAGACGCTGTGATTGTATTTTCCACAAAAATGCTGGAGAAACTCAGCAAGTCATGCAGTGTTCTTTATGGAGCAGAGATAATGATACAGGACCAATGTTTCAGGCTAAGCCCTTCAACAATGTATGAACAAAAAGAAGCCGGGAACATGAATAAAATGGTAGGGGGAGGGACAGGGGGAAGAGCACAGGATTTGAGGCAAGATGTCATATGGGTGGGAGGGCACAAGGAAAAAACCTGTGAAGTGATAGGGGAGGGACTATTTTGCTGCATGGTGAGGGAAGGGATGGGGAAGAGAGGGAGAATAGGGAGTGGCAGTATGGAAACCAGAGGAGTCGATATTAGCGCCATCCAGTTGGAGAGTGCCCAGACGGAATATTAAGCGTTGCTCCTCCAATTTACTGCTGGCCTTGGTTTAGCAGGTGTGTGAGGAAATGGACATACATTGTGACAGTGGGGAGCAGAATTGAAATGGTTGGCCGCTGAGAGATACCCACCATTATAAAAAGAAATAAGAAAGAGGAAGATGACACAGAGGAAATTTTTATATGGCAGTGACAATTCAAGATCCGCTGGCTGCAGTCAGGAGGAACACATCTGCATGGAGCTTGCAAAATAGGCATGATCAAGCCTGTCACTAGCCAGTGCCCAGGATTACTGCACCCCACTGCACATTGCCAGTGGCCACACTTCCTCTTGCTTTCCAGTGGGACTGATCAAGCTTGCTGGTATCAAAGGCTTTTGAACTCATTTTAATTGTCTTTCATAATTAGGGTCATTTAAAATAGTTGAAAGGAATTCAGATCTTAGAAAAATATTAGACACTAAACTTTAAAGATAATGAACTTAGACAGGAAAATGTTAGAAATTAATGAACATCATAAACATAAAAGTTCACAGTTAGTGAACCCATTCAAATCAGGTAATGCTGCTTACACCTGGTGTAAGTCTAAGGGGGCAGATAGGAAGTGAATCTGACCATATGGTGCAGAATATATGTGCAATTGACCTTTTTTTAAACAAGTCCCCTTCTGTGAGTTTACAGAATTAATTCTCTGATTGGCTAGGTCAGCGTTTCCAAAACTGAGGTCCACGGAAATGCACAGGAGTTCCGTGGAAGAAATGGGTAGTAATAACTAAAACTTGTAATAACTGTTTTTATTTAATTTAAATTTAAATTAATTTTTACCTGTGCTTCTAAACCATTGCCTTGACACTAACAAAATCAAATGGCGTCTTGCAGTATGATGTCAGCAGTGCAGGATGTAGCGTAGATGAGACTCAGATTTCTTTTGGAACGAGACTGGCCACATTTTAAAAATTTAAACTTGACTCCCACCCCCCTCACTCTCTCCCTCCCCCTCACTCATTCCCTCCCTCCCCCTCTCAATCACTCCTTCCTCCCCCCCACTCGCTCACTTGTTCCCTCTTCCACCCCTCTCACTCACTCACTCACTCCCTCCCTCCTTCTCTCTAAGGTTGGTGTGGATGCTGGAATAGTGTTGGTCGGAACTGGGACCTGCGATGGTAGAGGTGTCAAGGGCTATGGCATGTTTGGAGTTGGGGTTGCCAGCGGAGGCGATGGTGGCTCTAACACCTGGTTGGCGAGGACAGAATTAGCAATGGAGGTGTTGGAAGCTTGGGCCCATGGGAAGCAGGGGCCAGGAAGAAAACCCACGTCGGAGGCATCAGGAGCTTCACCTGCAGGCAGCCGGGTTCGAGATGAATAGCAGCATCAGAGCTGTTGGGAGATCCAGCCTGTGGGTGGCTGGCGATGGGTTGGAAACCCGATTCTGTAAGGTCGATGATGGTGGGCATTTGAGGTCTTGGAGGTTGGTGATATTTGTATTTGCAATTTAGTTAATATACAGTTGAAACGAATAATCAAATTCTGAAGAAATGGGATTTTGCAAGCACTGCCTCAGATTACTGACTGTTTAAGAAAAATAATTTAAATTGGACTTAACCATGCTTGAACCTGAAATTATCACCTTTCTACCTCCGGTTGGCTTCTGGTTTATAACTGTGTTCCGCAATTTCCAAGTGCTCCCCAAGAGAATTTTGCGAACTACAAAAAGTTTTGGAAGCCCTGGGTGGGGTAAAGACGACATAAAGCTTAGGGAAATCAAAAACTGGTGATCACTGAACATCTGAAACCAAACCGGAAGTGCTCAGCAGTAAAGGCAGCTTCAAGATTTTTTGTTTGTGTCTTTATGTAATTGAGCTTCAGGAAGGGAATTGATTAGGTGAACAGGCAGTCTTTTTCCCCAGGACCAAAGAGAGACCTAAAATTAGATGGCATGAGTTTAAAGTGAGGGAGGGAGATTTAGAAGGGACTTACGGGATAACTTCTTCACACAGAAGTTGGTATGTGTATGGAATGACCTACCAGAGGAAGTGAAGTAAAACACAAAATTCTGTGGACACCGTGGTTGAAGTAAAAATACAAAATGCCGAGAAACTCAGCAGGTCCAACAGTGTCCTTTATGATACAGAACTGATGTTTCGGGCGTGAGCCCAGAGGAAGTGATACAGGCTGGTATAATTACCTTTTTCTTTCCACTCACATCCCACTTTAAGTATTCCCTAGGCCTTCGGTGCTCTGTGATTAGTAAGGGATTGCTTAAGATTGTATATGAGTGGGGCAAAAAGGTTAAGAACCATTGCTCTAGACCCAATTGTTACTGAAATATTTTGCTGGAGAAAAATTGTCATTGGCCCATTTCCTTTGGAGTTATGAAACCATGCACATAACTGGGTACGATTAAAACAGTGGTTTTCGTACCTTTTCTTTCCACCCACATACCACCTTAAGCAATCCCTTACTAATGACAGAACTCTGATGGCATAGGGAATACTTAAAGTGGGATGTGAGTGGAAAGAAAAACGTTGAGAACCACTGAATTCCAGTATATATATTTTTTTTAATATTTACGTGGATAGGTGAGGGTCAATCAAATATTGGCATAGCAAATGGAACTAATTCAGATGGGCAATTTGATCAACATGGATGGGTTGACCCAGAATAGCTCTATAACTCTGTTTACTTTGTTCTCATTTAGTCCATATGTACTTCTGGCTTTCTCTGCTGTAGGCAAGGAAGTCTCCTCATCTTAATCTGTGATTATGTCACTCCCTCTCAATCTTTGTCAGTGTGTGCTTAGTTCTCTCTTGGTTTCATACATTTAGTCAGTGTAATTTTCTTTTGGTCATTGTGTAGTGTCCTTTCTTTCAGATGGTTGGTGTCAGCTCTCTCTATTTATGCCATTGCCACCACTGTTCATTGCTCCCCCCTCTGTTGTTTGAGGGACTTCCCTTCAGTTTCAGCCCTTCAATGCCGAGTGACTGAAGGATTCTAGACTATGGTCCTTCTCTGCAGCACCCTAGTATTGACTGTGCAAAGCTTCAGTGTGCCCCGCAATGCGTACTCCTGCAGCCTGGAATGTGCCAGTTTGAGGAATTCCCTGACTGACATCTCTGTGGGCTGAATGACCAGCAAGTTTTGGGGTGACTGAAGGGTGCCTTTCACCATTGATAGTCTTTCAGCATTTCTGGATGAATATCTCTGCATGCATCCCTGTAAATCCTACACAGCTGCAGTGGATGAAAAGTGACAGGGACCATTGCACCCTTCTCCACACACTCTTAGCAATCAACATTCTGCAGAGATGTGGACGATTGTCTTCACTCCCACACAGTCATCTCGGGGACAAAGTGTGTTGGGGGTGATTCATGTTGAAGTCTCCACATTAGAGAAGGTTTGGAGCATGGATGAACAAATGGGTCATCAATGATCATGGCTAATCATCTACCCAGTATCTGCCTTCTCCCCATACCCCCTGATCCCCTTTGCCAGAAGGGTCAAATCTAACCCCCTCTTTTGCTTGTATGTTTTGCACCGAGGACCGGAGAACATGATTTTGATGAATTGTACTGTGCAATCAGATGATCAATAAATTTGAACTTGAATGTGCCCACCAAACAAAAGCAATATCAATAGAGAGAGATTAGTGCAGGTGGATATCCGCAGAACATATATCACTAATTCTGATGGAAACATTATCTGAAATAGAAGAATTTTGATCTCAAGTCCTGAAGGCTGCATCATATACACACAAAAGGTGAGAAGCAGTTCCTAAAGGTTACATTGAGCCTCACTAGAATATTCTGCAGCAAAATACTGTGTGAGTGTGGAATGGAGATTTAAAGTGAAGTTCTGCTTCATCCCCATGGATTGAATGAAGGTTCTCTGTACAGTAGTCATACAATCTGCATTTAGTTTCTCCGATACAAAGGAGACCAGATTTAATTCTCTCCTGCTCTCATACTCCGACTTTCTGTTGGTCATGAGAGAGTTCTCTCTCCTACATTCGGTGGGAGACCCTTATTCTGCCTGATTGATGATTATCCAAGATAAATCTGAAAAAGGCTCTTCTTTTTTTCAGGTTATATCATCTCCTCCAGGTAACATCCAAGGAAGAATTTATTTTGAGAAATCCTAAGAATGGATCATTGAAGTTGACATTGACCGATGGATCCATTATATTACAGTAGAGAATTAAAGCAAAAAATCAGTTGTGTTAAGTAGCAATAATCACAAAAGACCCAAACCTTAGTTATAGCAAAATATCAATAATTTGAACTTTAATAAACCAAGAATTAAAATAGTTTTTGCTTAAGCAAGCTGTACTTTTGATAGATTGGTTTCTTATTATTTATTTTGACTACATCAAAACAAATTACATGTGGATGCATTACAATAAATTTCCGTAGTGCAAGTTCCAATATTAAATGAGGCAACAGTGGTTAGCACAATGCTGTTACAGTGCCAGCCACCGGGACCAGGGTTCGAATCCTGCTATCTGCAAGGAGCTTGTATATTCTCCCCACGTCAGCGTGGGTTTCCTCTGGGTGCTCCAGTTTCCTCCCACCGTTGAAAAAATGTACTGGGGTGTAGGTCAATTGGGTGGCACGGTTTCATGGGCCAAAAAGGGCCTGTTGCTGTGCTATAGGTCTAAATTAAAATTAAGTTCAATTAAATTCTCTACTCGCTTTACACCTATGACAGTGTGGCTCGGTATGACAACACCATTTACAAATTCGCTGATGATACCACGGCAATGGGTTGGATAAAAAGGGGAAATGAGTCAACATACAGGAGGGAGATTGGAAACTTGGTTGAATGGTACACCAACAACAAACTTAGTGTAACTAAAACCAAGGAACTGATTGTTGACTTCATTGAAGGGAAAACCAGAGGTGTATGATCCAGTGATCATTGGGGGATCAGAGGTGGAGAGGATGAGCAAATCTAATTTCTTGGGAGTCACTATCTTGGAAGATTTTTCCTGGACCCAACTCGCTAATGGTATCATGAAGAGAGCTCATCAGGGGTTTGCAGAGGTTTGGTATGACTTTGGAGACCCTGGAAAGTTTCTACAGATGAGTGAAGGAAAGTGTGCTGACCAGTGGCATCATGGTCTAGTATGGGGACACCAATATGTTCAAGTGTAAATTCCTGCAAAAGGTAGTGGACGCTGCCCAGGACATCACAGGCGAAACCCTCTCCACCATTAAAAACATCTACGAGAATGCTGCTGTCAGAGAGCAACATCAATCAAGGATCCACACCACCCAGCACACGATCTGTTCTTGCTGCAACCATTAGGAAAGAGGTATCGGTGCCACAAGACTTACACCACCAGGTTCAGGAAAAGCTGTTACCCCTTCACCATCAGACTCCTCAACAACAAACTCAATCAGGGACTCATTTAAGGGCTTTTACTTTGACTCTTTATTATTTGTTGTTTTTTTCTCTCTGTATTGCACAGTCAGATGTTCACATTTCTTTTCTTCTTTACCTGTAAATTGTGTATGTTTTTTTGAACTACCAATAAGTGATAATTCTGCCTTGCCCACAGGATAAAGAATCTTAGTGTTGCATAGGAGTCTCATGTATGTATTCTGTCAATATATCTCAAACCTAAATTATGTCTTTGGAAATTCAATTGAATAATGTTATTTTCTTCAGGATTGTGCAAATGGAGGCATGGTTTTAGATATTTACAAATGAGGCATTTTATTCAGTCCAAGCTTTCATATTTTCTGTGAATTTCTAATCCTAAAACTCTTGATTTGCTTTTTAATACACAATTTTATTTTCATGGTGGATTAATAGCATGTATTTATAATAATTTACTGGATTTAAATTTGGTCCCAATGGCTGGAATTAAAACCAACTTATGTTTTAAGAGACTTGAACATAACACTTTCAGCTGAAAATCGGTACTCTACTCATCTTGATCAATGATTCCCCAATTTGTCCAAGGCACAATTCAAGGTGGTGCACAGAACTCGTATGTCTAAACTTAAATGATCCTATTTTTATTCAGACATTGATCCATTTTGTCAGAAATGTAAAATGTTTGAAGCCTCTCTGATTCATTTGTTTTGGGAATGTCCAAATTTAGGGAGATTTTTGAAAAGAGATTTTTTCAAACTTTATCAACAACTTTCAAGATTAACCTAGGACCCTGTACGTTGATTGCTTTGCTTGGTTTTTCTCGCGACTCAGATGAATCTTTATCGTCATCTCAAGAAAAAGTCTTAGCTTTTACTACACATTGATACCAGACAAGTTATTTTATTGAAATGGAAACAAGATTCATCCCCTACTCATAACCAGTGGCTATCTGATGTAATGTCCTATTTAAGTTTAGAGAAAATCAGATACGATATAAAAGGTAGAAAATTTCAATTTATGAAGTTATGAGGCCCATTCTTTTTATAATTGGAAGTGTCAATAAGTACTATATGTTCCAGTAATTCTTTATCTGTTCTCTGGGTGTCACCAGTGATTCCACATCATTATTGATTTATTTTCCTTCTCCAAAAGGGTAACCCTGATTAAAGAGAAGGGATTAGATTTGTTGAGTTTAGTCTTTTAGTTTTTATGATTTTTTTTTCTTTTTGTTATTTAAATATAAGTTTAATAAATGGGTCTGACATGGTGGCATATATTATCTTTATTACTATTATAAGTAACTATTTATGTAGTTTTGCATATTTTTATTTTTAACCATTATTGTTTTTCTTTCCCTTTCATATGTATTTACCTGTTTACAATTGATTCGTTATGTAATTGACATTTATTATGCATGCTTATTGTGTTAAAGTCAATTAAAAATATATATAAAAAAATAAAATAACAACAACACTTCTGTGTTGTATCATGTCACTCAGAATCTTGACCTAGTGAATGACTCTGACATGATTTGCATGTCAGGGACATGGAGGATAATGACTTTCCCCATGCAACACTCCTCTGTTAGGACTGGATCTGCAGGAGCTCCTTGACATTGTGTTATTAAAACTAATTTGCTTATGGCTTGACAATTCTTAATTGGATTAAAATAATCTAAAACACCGCAGGGGAGGGGGGGATGTTAATGAATTAATTCTCTATACGAGTCACCTGAGATAACAAAGGTTAAAAAGTTAGGCTTATTTTCTTTGGAGAAATGGAAAATGTTGAGACAATTGAAAGTTTTTCAAGACTCTGAATAAAATGACAAATCGCATGATTTGAATATTTTCCTACCGTTAAAGATTCAATTACAAAAGATACAAGTTAAAAATTGGAAAGCAAATTTGGTACACATTATTGACCAAAAGATAATAGTTATCTGAGAAATTGATTTGTTAGATATTTGGCAGAATATACTGCAGAAGAGGTTTTGAGAAACCCACTTCAAATGAGAATTAAGACTGAGGTATGTGTTCAGGAATTGGGGGTAAATTGAGGTACTAATAAACAATGGGGTTGTTGAGCTAAAGCACTGTCATTCCGCTGTTGCTAAAATTAGTTGTGTTGGATTCCAGTTTCCACTTTACCCAGGTTCACAAAAATATGATGGGCTTCACAATACAACAAAGGAATCAAACTACAATCACTTGTACAATATCACAATGGCAGGTTGGTCGTCGCTGACCTACATGCTGAGGGCTGCACTGAGGCTTGGCACAGCCAACACAAGGGCTTTGTTGAGAAGGACTACATCTAGAGTCCTTCCACTACCAGGCATTGAGAGGTTGAGACTGGAGGGACAGTCCCTCCAACAACAGGGGTGGGTGGAGGGGAAGTAACTACAAGCGACCACAGTGGGGGAAATGCTGTTAAATAGAGAATGAATTTATCAGTGAACTGTGGTGGGATGGAATGGCTATGACACTATGGATGCTAAAAGACAGAAAGGTTTTCTTTTGTAAATAATTTATTATGAATAAAGTTATATTTATATAAAACAGATGCAAGATGGCAGCAGGAACCAGGTCTGCTACAGCTTCTCTCTCAGATACAGTCACTGCAATATAAAAGTCGCAGAGCCATACTTGCCTTTGGTTCTATGAAGTTGGACATTTGATGGCAGTGAGTTGGGTGATGCAGAGGAGAGCGCCAAACAGGAGTCAATTCGTGCGGATGCTGCAGATTCGTGAAAGACTCAATTGCTGAAGAAAATGGAGCTCCGGTTGTGGCCTAGTGGAGGGGTTGAGTCGCTTGTGTCATGGCGATCCAACAATCTTCAGACTTCTTCGGGTCTTCGCTGGGGTTCCTGGTATCGAAGGAGAAGGTAGAGCAGCAGAGCCAGTGAGGTGTCTGGTGCGACCGGGAGCTGCAGAGTTGTACCGGCATGGAAGGACTCCAAGACACTTTACCCTGGGCCATGTGGCGACTACAGAAGTCCTGAGGTTGCTTTGTCTCGGCATCAGGGCAGCCAATGCCAATATTCAGGAAGCTCCTTGAACTGTGACTGCCCAGTGTTTTCTCTTCTTAACGTGTGCGAAGTTGCTGAATCTGACTTGTGATGGTGGCACATTTAATCCGCAGTGGCTTCCGAGATTAGGGGAAGCATTCTTTGCCATATGAATGATGGTCATTTTAACATCTGTTGCAACCTGACTTGCTGTATCATGACTAAACTCTAGTAACTAATTATCTACTGTATTGTTATGCTGTATTGTTATACTGTACTGTATTGTGGGGGGAGCTACTGAGAACATGGGGGGGGGGGGGGGGGTTGCCAAGAACAGGGGATGCCTCTCTCTCTGCTGCTGTGACGTGTTTCTGTAGCAATCCTGAAGTTGTCCGGTGAATGTGGTGCATTGAGGTAGCAGCAAGCAAACACAAAACTGAAAAGACTGTAGAACAGGCTTTATTTCCAGTGAACACCAGTTCATGCCTTGGTGGCTCTCCGTGTGACTGGCTCAGGAGGGGCCGGTTCAAGTCTACATTCGGGTCAGCTGATTGACAGCCAGCCAGGTGGAGTCGGCCCCTTAGGTGGTCTTCCTGCAGGTACAGAGATTGCCTCCTGTCGTATCACCACAGTGAGGTACGGGAGCGGCACGACATTCTGGTGAGCTCCAGCAGAACTGCACCTCTAGTTTTAGAAGACAATGACAATAAATGGAATCTCTCATCTCATCTCTTAAATATTCTTTATTCACAATAAATTATTTTGAAAGTATAACTGTTCAGAGTTTATTTTAGCATTTGTGGTGACATAACCATTCCATTCCATGGAAAAACAGGCATATGAGCCATCATTTAGATTATGGCTTACATTCAAGATCTCATGGCCACAATCTATAGTTTTACAAGTTTAACTAATTTAAAGACACAAGTTTTATTTCTGTCATTAGGGCCTTTGGGAGACTGTGGTCTGGCCACATGATGGGTCAGCATATGAAAGTAGAGAAAGAAACAAACAATTGCCACTACGTTTCCGTATGTTTCTGCTCCCCTTCCCTTCCCCCTTTCCAGCTCTCCTCTCACTCTTCATCCCTCCCTCCTTTCTCCACCTATCACCTCCTGCCTTTGCAACCACACCTCTCCCCACCCCCACTTTTTTATTTGGATGTCTGCCGACATTTTTGATGAAGAGCTCAAACCTGAAACATTGGTTGCGTATTTTCGACTTTTCTATATAAAGCGAGCTTGACCTGCGGACTTTCTCCATCTTCAACCACGGGGTCTGCAGACTTTCGCGCTTTACTTCGTGCAATTGCCACGATGTAACAGGTTGTTTCTGAGTGGTCATTCACAGAGACACTTAATCAACTATTGCAGGAAGGTTGATTATGAACTGTACTTCCCTTTGTGAAAGGAATAAGATCAATAGGAATAAGATCAGACGTAAAATAAAATTTTAAAACATGCTGGTCATACCGACCAGGCACAGCAACGTTTGTGGTGAGAAACAAGTTAACATTTCAGGTCAATGACCTTTCATCAAATGTAAAAGCCATGCTTGAATAGGCATGATTACCATATCATCTTTGTTCGGAAATATCATAATAAAAGTGGTAGATAAAATCCATAGTGGTCAAGCTTTATGTAAAGGTACAGGTTTTATTGGATCAGTCTAAAATAAACTGCCTCAGGAAGCTGTACGAAATGATTATTTAGCAGCAAATTCACAGATACTTCATTGCCTTCCATGTATGAAGCACAATAAATTTTCCTTGCTGTGTTTCAGATGTTTGAGAGAACTTGGGTAAATATGATTACTTACTTGTTACCACCCTTATAGACATTCTGCCAAATATCTGAACGGGATTTATATTGTTTTAATATGATCAACAAACAATTGATGGCTGGTGTGTGTTGCCCATTAATCGTTATGAACCATTTATTTGCAATGAGGAGTGTTGAGGGATAGCATAATTATTGATCAATTATTTTACTTCTTTCGTGATGCACACTTTGGCACCATGACAACTGAATGACATTCACTGTGAGACATGCCCTTTGACATCTTGACAGTGGGACAATTTTACTGCCAAGAAGTGCCAGTAAAGGTCATAGTTTGCATGATTAAGTTCTCTGAGGAAATCAAATGGAATCACTTTCAAAATATTTGAATAATTTCAAGTTCATATTTGAATTGATTCAAATATAGAATAAAAGCTTGGAGAGCAGTCCAGAAAAGACATTACTCAACAATATGAATTAGTGCGATAAGAAAATGTACTTAGAGCAGTTGCAAAATTAACCCTATAAGTACTGCATCAAAACTTGACTCCTCCAGTCAACATTTGTTAAGGCACCAAGTGCCACAGTTTGCACCACACTCCTACAACGCCAGCAACCCAAGTTCGGCAAGGAGTTTGTAGACTCTCCCAGTGTCCGCTTGGGTTTCCTCTGGGTCATCTGCTGACCTCTTATCTTCCAAAGGTGTACAGGATTAGAAGGTTAATTAATCGCGTGGTATATTTGCACAGCACAGGCTCGTGGGCCGGAAAGGCCTGTTATCATACTGCATCTCTAAACTTAAAAAGAGTCGTGTTTGTAACAATTCTGTTCCAAAATAATGATCATTGTTCAAATGATACAGTAAATCATCATTCTACATTAAGATAAATGAAAATATTGATATGAAGTATACACTTATTGGGATTAAAAACAAATTAGTGTCGTACAGTGAGATACAAATTGACTATTATAGAGTTTGAAATTTTAGGATTTTTAGTAAAATATTTAGGAACTCAAAATTCTTGTTCAGTTGTGTTAACTCCCTGATTTCAGTTTGGAGAAGCGATCTGCAAAGTATTTCATCACATCTGAAGCCTCAGTATTTCCTTCCCAGTTTATTAACACGTCCTGCATCATATTTATGCACTTGGGAAAAAAAAGGTTCAAATAATTTTCTGTTAAGGGACAGTAACTTCCAAGCAGTGTCTGCAAGAGTGTTCATTTATGAATCAATGTATTTCTCTGACTGACATTCGTTTTTAATCTGCTGAATGATCAGTGAGCTTCATTAAAATTGGTATCTTAGTTTAGAAAAGTAAAACATATAGCAAAAAATTCTATGAAACAAGTGGTCCCCAGTCGTGTTTTCAATTATAAAGGGTTAGATTTCCATTTCTTGTCTTTTTCAGTGAATGCATCGGTTTTCAAAAAATTAGTATCAAATCATTGTCCTTCTCTGATGCAATTATTTTCTACTCAGCACATTAGCTCCAATTTGCATTTTGAACACTTCAATAATACTTCTAAAAATATGACTTAAAAGAATTCAAGAAAAGTTGGCCAGAAAATTGCATCTGAAGTAATGCTTACATCTGTATCCATTTGACTGATGGCAAATTACACTTAAATATTACCTTGTGGCATTCCATTTATGCCCGAATTTAAATTCTCAAACTTAAAATGCCAATAAATAACCCAAAGCCAAGTAAACATCACAGTCACACAAGTGATATGTTTCTTCTTTGAATCTGAACATTTATTTTAAAGTTTAAGGTCCTTCATTTATGAATGTTTTTCAACATTCCATTTGGATTTGTTGTTTGCCTTAAGAAGTACTATAACATACCTTGTGCAAGGTACTTTGTTTTAAATGTCTACAATTTAAGATGACTGTTTCCAGCCACTCCTTAAAATCTGTCCTCAGCTAAAAAGGACCAATAAATGAGTCCAACTAGATCACCTTCACTACCCTTGCCAATTTGGTAAGAGGAATTTCAATCATGTGGAAAGATTTGAATTCCTGAAGCAAAAGTTCAGCAAAGTTTGGCATATCAGAGTTATACCTACAACTTGCTTACATTTAATCTTCTGTGATCTTTTCAGCTGCATAGTCCAGTTTAGGGAAAGTTTTAGGTTTGAATGTAAAGAGGGTGCCAAGCCTATCCATGCATCTATAAGATTCAAGGAACTAATCTTCCTGGTGTGACTGTAGTTTTTCCTTGGCCCCTGATGTGCATGGTAAAATCTAGAATAAATACCAGAGAGAAATTTTAATTGTGGGGAAGAGCAATGAATAATTAAATGTATCAATATTAAAATTCAACTGAATAGTATTTAGCATGACGCTGTAACAGCGCCAGCAACCCGCGTTCGAAACTGGCATTATCTGTAAGGAGTTTGTACGTTCTCCCTGTGTCCGCGTGGGTTTACTCCAGGGGACTCTGGTTCCCTCTCACCTTTCAAAAACATACAGGGGTTGTAGGTTAATTGGGTGTAATTGGCAGGGGCTCATTTATGGCAATAATCACAATTCAGCTCAGTTGGTCAACGCTGATGTTTATCCCTTCGGAAACCTATTATCATTAACCTATCACTTCCAGTCCTAATCCAAGCTGAAATCTCCTCTGAAGGCAGTAATTTACAAAATTAGTTGTTTTTATTATTGACATTTTAGGTAATATTTATTGGTTAAGCACTGAGAAAAATCATCTAAAGGACAATAACATGCATGTTGTTTTTATCATGTATGTCACTTGGAGACACATGCCAGTTATGGAAAAGCCTTCCCAGGAGCATTTTTTAATATATGTTACATTCTAAATGTAGTATAACATGACAATAATGGAACCTTTACCTTTACTCATTCATTCACAGGATGTGGATTTTGTTGGCAACACCACCATCTATTGTCCTTCCTTAATGGTCTAAGAACTGAACACTGAAGGAGTTAAGCACATGGATGGAATTAGGGAATGGGCATGGATGGCAGATTCCTTACTCTGAACAACATAAATGAACCAGATATGCTTTTACAATAATCCATTGGGTTTCAGTGTTAATGATATTTAATATTTTTTATTCCACAATAATTTTCTGCATTCTAAATTCTGCTAAAAAATATTGCATGGTAAACCAATGTCAGGAAAGATTTTTTAAAAAGGTTCAATCTAAAAATGGACTGTTCAGGTTGAACAGTGTACTTGATATACCAAAGATAAAAACTAAGCCCTTCTTTATCCCAACTTAAAATTTATTAACTTCATCTTTGCTGTACATTGAATGATAAAACAACGTGGCAGAAAATATAAGAGTGTGTAAATTTCTCAAACCAGTCTTGCTGTCGTCAGAACTTTGCTTCCTGTCGTCAGATTTTCAAATAATAAATTTGATAGTTTTAATTTATAATGTAACTTGTGACCTTGTGGTTACAACCTACTACCAGTAGAAGGCGCTATTTGGTCCTATCAGCATCTTCACCTTGTTAGGTCTCAATCTGTTGGATCCCGGATGATCCCCCATATTGTTACACCTCAAACCAGCAACAACAGAAGACACAATTCAAAAGGATTAAATTTATTAATATTACGTCTTAACCCAATTCTTCTTCTTTGGGTTGGCTTCACGGACGAAGATTTATGGAGGGGTAAATGTCTACATCAGCTGCAGGCTCGTTTGTGGCTGACAAGTCCGATGCGGGACAGGCAGACACGGTTGCAGCGGTTGCAAGGGAAAATTGGTGGGTTGGGGTTGGGTGTTGGGTTTTTCCTCCTTTGTCTTTTGACAGTGAGGTGGGCTCTGCGGTCTTCTTCAAAGGAGGTTGCTGCCCGCCAAACTGTGAGGCGCCAAGATGCACGGTTTGAGGCAATATCAGCCCACTGGCGGTGGTCAATGTGGCTGGCACCAAGAGCTTTCTTTAGGCAGTCCTTGTACCTCTTCTTTGATGCACCTCTGTCACGGTGGCCAGTGGAGAGCTCGCCATAGAACACGATCTTGGGAAGCCGATGGTCCTCCATTCTGGAGACGTGACCTACCCAGCGCAGTTGGATCTTCAGCAGCGTGGATTTGGTGCTGTCGGCCTCTGCCATCTCGAGTACTTCGATGTTAGGGATGAAGTCGCTCCAATGAATGTTGAGGATGGAGCGGAGACAATGCTGGTGGAAGTGTTCTAGGAGCCGTAGGTGATGCCGGTAGAGGACCCATGATTTGGAGCCGAACAGGAGTGTGGGTATGACAACGGCTCTGTATACGCTAATCTTTGTGAGGTTTTTCAGTTGGTTGTTTTTCCAGACTCTTTTGTGTAGTCTTCCAAAGGCGCTATCTATATCTATATTATATATTTATAACATGGCCTGTTTCCGCTCCGTAAATGG
Source organism: Narcine bancroftii (assembly GCF_036971445.1). Lineage (NCBI taxonomy): Eukaryota > Metazoa > Chordata > Chondrichthyes > Torpediniformes > Narcinidae > Narcine > Narcine bancroftii. Next base: position 6,125,753 of record NC_091478.1, read on the forward strand.
TTATATGGTTATAAACAGTGTGTATGCAAAATAATAAACCCAGACCATTACAGTCTGTGCCCAATATTCAAAAAGAGAAAAATCCCAGCCAGTCAGTCACATAAATCAGTCCAAAAACACAGTCCACAGAACACAATCAAAGCTCAATGTCCAAATTCAGTTGTTTAACTGAATAACAAAAGGATGTCGTATTGAACATTAGAGAGAGAAATGATTGATGTTGAGTTGCCGTAATCCTTTTTCCAAGGCTTCCTTAGATGACTTCCCTCAGTTCTCAAGTTGTGGTTTTTAACCGTTCATTATCTTATGAGACATGTGCCTTTCACACAGCTCTCCAGGTGATCTCCGCCACTCCAATTGCTGCAATTCTGCTGCTCCAAATGCCGTTCTGAGCGTTCCATTCTCTCTCTCTCTCTGTCTGCACAGCTCGACCCAGCAGCACCGCAAGTCACAGAGTGTTCCCAGCAGAATTCCATCCTTTATCATGACAGTCCACAGTCCAAAAAGGTCATTCCATGGTCCATAACTGCCTGAACTGCAAAGAAACCCTTACGGTTCATCTTGGCTTCTTTATTTCCTCATCTACCATTAATTTTATTTTAATCTCAAATTATGCAAAATAAAAAAGTATGATTTTAAATAGGAGACTGAAAATATGCTTATACCTTCGTACAACTATTCCCCTCTCTTTTCCATTTCACCTCCTCCAATTGTTCCATGGGAGATTGACCATTAAATTTAAAATATGAAAATATGTCAATAACAGATTTGTATTTCAGCCAATTGATATGAAAATCACACCATTCATATTAAGATCTAATGCAATGATTCCTGACTTCAAAACTGATTTAATGATTTGTTTATTATATAAGGTACATATGCATCAAAATTCTTTCAAACTTATTTGCTTACAAAAGTCAGCACATTCTAAAACACTAAAGTATTGAATGACTGGCTGTATATCGAGAAGAGAACCAGTGTGTCATTTGGCAAATCCCCACACTCAGATGAACCCTGCAGGGAAGACGAGATGCATTCCCAGAGAGAAAGAGTTAACCCACCAACAAAGCAGGAGTAGGTTGCCACCTTAACTGTACATCATGGTGCAGAGAGAGTAAGTAAGAGAACTAATTTGGTGCAGATTTTGTTGAGTCTGCTGCCCCCACATGATTGTGCAGGCAGCAGAGTTGTAATTGAAAGTTGGGCACAGACATTATGGGCCAGAAAATTTGTTTCTGTAATTGCCTGTTCTATGTTCAATTTGGGTCAACGGTCCTTTACAATGTGAGCTTCTTATTTAATGGCACATTTTTTTTTTAAATTTCTCACAATCGGACCATAGTGCATGCAGAAGGGTGGATGAGGTTGTGTAGTGCATTCAGTCAAATTTATGGATGGCTTCAACTTTGGAGAAATCTGGATTCTGAATTTGTGGAATAGCAAAGAGCGGTAATGCGCAGTGGATTACAAAATACTGAATTCTTCCTGGAGTGGTGGGAGTTGCCCTCTTCAACTGGAATCTTCCCTTTTAGAGTTTGGGAGTGTTGATGATCTGATGTTTGATGGATACAAATCTCAAAGGTCGACTTTGTATGCAAATTGATTTTTTTGACTGAACCCATTTTCCAAAATATCTCAACACAAGCTAATCCTGTGGAAGGGAATGGTAATTGGTCGTGATGCCCAGAGCATGGCCATATTTGACATCCAAGAGAGGGAGGTTGTGGAGGTGGGTAATCTGGCTGGGTCTCCGTAGTCAATATAGGTAGCATTCCTCCTGTGCGACTTGATTACCCTCTGACAGAATCAAACTCATTTTACTGTTTAAACATAGCCAAAAATTGTCACATTTCCATTAATTATCTGTGGCCCCAAGGTCTCACCTGGTACTAAATGACAGGGAAGATCCTTAAGCTCGTTCAATTTAAATTAGCTGTAAGTTGGGATTGTACAGGTCATTTTGTCTCTATTGTTACCAGATACTGCTTAGTCCCTCCCTATAGACTACTTGTATTCTTCCTGATAACAAGGAAACAAGCAATCTTCATTCACTTGAAATTAAGAGCATTGTCATTAGATTTCTCTTTCCTAAAAAGGTAGTGCTACCTCACGGTTAAGAAACCAAATTGTGCCATTAATATGGCCTAATATTGTCAGAAAGGTTGACGAGCTTAGGTCATGGATTGGCACGTGGGATTTATGACATTATTGCTATTAGTGAGACTTGGTTGCATGAGGGGCAGGACTGGTAGCTTAATTTTCTGGGGTTCCTTTGCTTCAGACGTGATAGAGGGGGGAGGAATGAAAGGGGGAGGAGTGGCATTGCTAGTCAGGGAAAATATCTCAGCTGTATGAAGTTAGGACAGCCAGGAGAGTTTGTCTACAGAGGCCATATGGGTGGAGTTGAGGAACATGAAAGGTGTGACCTTCAGGGTTATATTATGGACTGCCCAATAGTCAGAGAGAATTGGAGGAACAAATCTGTAGGGAGATGTAGAAAACAGGGTTATATTATGGACTGCCCAATAGTCAGAGAGAATTGGAGGAACAAATCTGTAGGGAGATGTAGAAAACAGGGTTATATTATGGACTGCCCAATAGTCAGAGAGAATTGGAGGAACAAATCTGTAGGGAGGTGTAGAAAACAGTTGTGAAGTAGGAGTTTTTAAACTTTCCAAATATTGACTCAAACTCCCATTTTTTTAAAAGGGCTGGATGGCTTGCAGTTTGTGAAATGTGTTCAGGAAAGTTTGCTAAATCAATATGTAGAGGTACCAATGAGAGAGGATACAATATTTGATCTCCTGTTAGGGAACAAGACAGGTCAGGTGATAGATTTATGTGCAGGCAAACATTTTGGGTCCAGTGACCATTATCATTAGCTTCAAGTTCATTATGGGAAAGGATACATCTGGTCCTCATGGATGAAGGCAAATTTTGTGGAAATGAGAAAGAATCTAGGAAAAATGGATTGGGATATGTTATTTAATGCCATGGGTATAGACTTAATGTATGCGAGTAGGCTTTTTCCACTTAGATTGGGGGAGATCAATATGAGAGGCCATAGTTTTAAGCTGAAAGGGGAAAGGTTTGCAGGAACATTAGTGGAAAATTTTTTACTCAGAAAGTGGTGGGAGTGTGGAATGAGCTGCCATCTGATTTGAATGTGGGCTTGATGTTAAGAATAAATTAGATACATACATGGATGGGAGAGGTCCGAATGATTATGGAATGGGAGCAGGTCAATGGGACTAGCAGAATAATGGTTGGCACGGACTAGAAGGGCCAAATGGCCTCTTTTCTGTGCTGTAGCCTTCTATAGTTCTAATATCATTAACAGTAACTCCCTACTCACCAACTAGGTAAATATCCAATTGGAATACTATTAATCTTTTTCACTGAAAACAAAACCACAGAAAGTATTTACTAACAACCCTGGACTAGGCTCCACTCTAGATGGGCAGCATGCCATTTTTGTGTGTTCATATCATCTGCTCAGTGGCATCATCTTGACAACCTATTTGATGTACTGGCAGAAGAGCCCATATCCTAAGACAATGCATTGAAACATCAATGTAGATAATGGACAGTTGAGTCACCAAATTTGCCAAAATAAATTAAATGATCATTTATCTCTTTGTCATTTTTAATGAAGAATAGCAGCCATTTTGCTGAACCAGTGATATAGATTCATTTTTGGATTGGTGTTTGATGTTAATAAAGATGGAAAATGAATACTAATGCCAGATGTCTTTCAGGTCAAACTACAGTTCAAGTAGAATATTTAATTTTTGGTAGTGACAAATTAAATATGTTTTCAGAATGGAGAAGATGACGTGAATGGTTTCCCCTGTGCTATAAATTTCTATCATATCATGTTGTAACTTAGCAGACTAATGCCCATAATTAACCATTAGGACCAGAGTTTTTCCAACCTTTTGACACTTGATTATGTAATAGTCTGGAAATTTGTTTGGAAGCTTCAAAAGCTCCATCAATCTTATGCTGATGGAAAATTGCATTAACCTGAAAAATTGCACGTTTCTTAATGAGTTTGTCCCCTCATTTCTCTGTGATTTTCATGCTCCTTTGAATTGATCCATAGAAGAGATCAGGAATTAGTAATGGGATCATCAGTCTACCATTTCATATTATGTCGACCTTTCCAAAATAAGGCTGGGAAAGGCGGTATGGAAATTATCCACGTGACAATGTAGATCCTTCAGTTGCCATCTTTTCCCTAAATTGGGCATTATTTGTTCCTTGCTTTGTGACCTTCAAAACATTAAATAAAATGGCAATTTCTTTCCGCAAAGGCAGAATTATGCCCTGCATGACTCGGTGATGCCTTTAGTTCCATGGCAAGCCGTGTGCAAACACTAACCCCAATAAAGCGAGAACCAGGTCATTGCTGTGATGATCTTCCCCAGACAAACACACATTTGTGCTCAATCTGGGCATCAACGCATACGCAGAGGAATCCAATTTCTGAGCACTGGAATTTCTTCATATTAAATTATATGCAAATAATTTCTGGCCCACAATTTTATAATAACTGTTATTTGTAGCTTGGGTTCATTTCTTGCATTGACATTTTGGGCACAATCTGATCATCACTTGTGACCTTTGCTACAATAAAACTGGACATAGTTTTGCTAATTAATATTTGCCTTGGCTTAAGCTTGCTTGACAATTTTGTCGGGACCATTAAAATTTCTACTGGGTCCTGACTATTTGGATAATTTCTTAGCCTGAGTGTATCTAAATATGAATCCAACTGTGCTATTTACATTTTCTTTCAGGAGGCAGGTGTTTTAAATATCAAATGTTACCCTGAATTTGCATAACATGGGAAGCATTATGCATGTATTTATTTTTACAGCATCTAAAATTCATTCGAAGGCAAAGATTGGAAATATTTTTCAGAAGGTAACGATGATCTGTTAAAAGTCTGAAAACCAATTCTAAACTAATGTTGCAATTTAAGATGTTATGACAGATCAGATATGATACCAAACAGGTCATTGGAATTCTAAAACTGTCTTTCGATATATGATCATAATTTAAATCAAAACATTAAAAGGTGCTGAAAATAAAGTTCAGCAGCATCTGTGGAGAGAGGAAAAAGATTTAGCATTTCAAACGAATTACCTTTTATGAGAACTTCAGAGCACTTACTCTGCATGTCAAGGGAACCAAGGATTTGATGCACCATCAATCACTCAGGAGACTATTGTGAAGAAACCAACATGCTTTAATTCACTGTTCGGCTGTTCTCGACCGAGTTGCAGGGGACTTTATACAGGAGCCTGTGAGGAGGGGGCCACAGGTACAACCGGCCAATAGGATGCTTGGCTAGATAATTGTACATTACAATGGTTTACCACAGTGCTGAAGCAAATTTTTAGGTAGATCTGCCTGAACATGGGGGGAGGGGGGGCTCAATTGTGTCACACCTGGGGTCCACTGTGGTTCTCCTGGTTTAACTTTTACATTCAAATCTGTAGCTAGGTAGATTCTTTCATCCATATGCCATGCATGTAAATAGGGAGGGAAAGGGTGTGGCAGGTACTGTTTATTCTCACCTTCAGTAGTTCTAAATACCTTCTCTAGGTCTGTGTAGGTCACCAAATTTAGATGGCTCGTGAAATCAGTTTGAGGCTGTGCATTTTGTCTCTGGTTTTCTGTTTGCTTCTGGTTGTAAATAAAATCTGTGCCTTAATGCTAACACATGATCAGGGTTGTAACTGCTTGAACCCTTCAAGTCTATTACCTCAACAGTCAACACATTATCATCAACCTGAATCATTAACACTCTCCCATAGATGCCTTCTACCCAGTTGGGTATCTCCAGCATTTCCCTCATTTTAAATCTATGCCACATTACTAATCCTACACAAAGCATGTTCTGATCTCAGGCAATGAAAAAGAATGTGTCCTCAGGCTTCATTGTTTAGGTCAGCTGTCAATTCCTTTTGGTGGCATGTCCCATGCAAGGTGAATCAAGAAATCTCATTGACATACCGTATTTAAATTTTGTTTCTTGAATACAACAAGCTTGGTTGAGACAAGTAACAATATTTAATTATAAAGGAAAGTTAACCAATTACAGCAGAGATCACTTATCATTTCATCTGAAGAAGTCTATTTACTACTCATTTTGTATTAAAACTCAGATTTGGAAGCACGATACCATCACCAAGAAAAATCATCTCCTGACATAGGTCTAAGTCAGTGGTCCTCAACCTTTTTCTTTCCACTCCCATCCCACTTTAGGTATTCCCTATGACATCAGTGCTTTGTGATTAGTAAGGGATTGCTTAAGGTGGGATCTGGGTGGAAAGAAACAAGGTTGAAAACCACTATTTTAATCGTCCCTAATTGAGTCATTATGAGCTCTTGTTTTTTCCCCCCCTGTATGTTTTATACACCTCAAGTACCTCATTTACTGCTCATTGCCTACACCTGCTATAGATGTCTTCTTTTAAACCAAATCCCCTATCAGTTACACCAATCTCAATAGAGTAAAATGCCAATAATCTGCTTTCTGATTGTTTAGAAAATCTGATAGTTTGTGACTTGACTCACAAGGTATTGATTCCCATGTTCCCCTTAACAGATTGGGGCCCCCATTCTCATGCTTCCTTGATAGTCACTGGGGCTCCAGTGGTGGATTTTGCCCTGTTCAATTGTCAGCAGTAACATGCTGGAATGCTTTCCATCTTTCATGGCACCAGACAAGATAATGCAGCCACATTAGCACACCGGTCCACTTGGATGAGAGTGACATTTCATTTTTCTGATTTAAAAAGAAAATGCAACACTAAACTATCCATTTACAAAGACTGCACAAAGTTATGCTGAAAAAGAGCAGTTAACAACCCATTCATCAAATATAAAACAACTGTCGAACTATGTTTCACATCTAGTGCAGGGAACTAATGCCTCATGATTGACTGTACGGCAGAAATGCAGAACTTCAACCTTCCTTAAATGCATTGACAGCCCTCAGTAGAATCCACAGTCTTTGGACAATATGTCCATCTGTTGCAGGAGATGTCTCAATTCATCACTTGGAACTTCAGGAAGCTGCGTTTGGGCATAAACATCTTGTCAGGTGATTTTACATTTTTATTTAATCTTTAATTTATTATTATTTTGGTACACTTTCCTTTGAACTTTCTGTAAAGTCTACTAAGTCCCAATCATTGCCAAATACTTCCAAAAAATGTGGTTCGGATTTTCCATTTTTGCTGGTATTCAGAAACTTTGCACAACAGTTGCACCTTCTGCAAATGAATTATGAAATGAAATTGACAATTGTAACGGTTAACTGGCTTATTAGCTGCTTGAGAAGTGTGAAAGAATCATTATTGCAACAACATTGTGATTGGCTGCTATATTTCTGTTGACATTAGCAAAATCGTCTAACAAAAGCACATGGTTGAGAGCTGCACATTATTGCAACTTCATTAATCTTGGTGAGACACTTTCTCAACGTTGAAGTAAAAAGTGAATATCACATTGACAGGATTTGGTGTAATATCAATCTGCAGCTTTGACCATTGACAATTTTGTTGTAGTTACCTGTGGCACTCAGAGCCTTTGTTATGCAGTGGTATCCCAGAAATATGGGCTCTTACACTACCACATCAATGCTTTGACTATAAAAAGTGCCTGTCTAAATGCATCTTAAACATTGCAATTGTATTGGGCTTCTCCATTTCCTCTGGTAGCGAGTTCCAGATATCAACCACTTTCTGTATTTTTTTTTTAAAGCCTTTCCTCTCAAATCCCCTTTAAATCTCCTGTCACCTTTAAACCCATTCCCTCTTGTTTTTGATATCCTTTTTGTGGGAAAAAAGATTCTATCTACCTTATCTATGCCTCATATAATTTTCTAAACCTCTATTATGTTTCACTTCACCCTCCCACACTCCAGGTCAAACAAACCTAGTATATTCAATCTCTCCTCAAAACTAAAATCCTCCAATCCAATAATATCCTGGTTATTCATGTGGCTTCCTGCTTTTTGCTCATACCTTGAATTTGGACTCAAGCCTAAAATGTTAGTTATATATCTTTTCCTCATGTGGATACTGTGTGACCTCTTCCGTTCCTCCAACATTTTTGTGTTTTAACTACAACACAGCATCTGCAGACTTTCATGTTACACGTCGTTATATCCTGGTGAATATCCTCTAAGCCTGTCTCCACATCCTTCCTATAGTTTAGTGACCAGAAATGTGCACAATACTCCAACTTTTACATTCTATGCCCCAATCTATGAAAGTAAGAATGTCATATGTCTTTTTGAGCATTTTATTTGCCATTTTCAAGGAGCTATGGACTTGAATCTCCATTCATCAACACTGCTAAAAGCCTTACTATTTATTCCTTACATTTGACCTCATCTGTGCTTATTGCACTAAGGCAACCCCTGTCTCCTGGTAAATTAGAATCCCAAGTATTGCAAAGCTCTTTCTCTTGCACCTTTATAATTTATTACGTGATTTCTGCACCTAACCATGAGGGAGTATCACTCCGATGAACCACGCCAGCAGTCACGTCCCCAAGCTGGTCAAACACCACCTGCCCTATTGACACCAAAATGATGCAGACTGCAATGTTCTAAGGGCAGGAGCAGGAGAGATATAATGGGCTGGGTCAACTGATGCTTCCACAAGGAAAACACTGTTGTCACCCATGGCTTGGCTTGAGTTCAATTTCCATGAATACTTGACCAAATTCAGGTATCGGAGATGAACTGGAAGGCAGATTCTGGCATGTGCTTGATCCCACTTTCCCGCTGGACTCAGGAGCTGTGCGCTGACGTTGGAGAGGGCCAAGGTGCACTTTCCGTCTGCAAGCACAGCTCTACGGGTAACAGCTCTGTTGATCTGAATCACTTACTGACCTTGAGGAAACACATGTAAGTATGTGAGTTATTTTACATTATTTTAATGCCTTTACTTATTTGTCAATTTTAATTATATTTATTATTTAAATCTATTTAAATGTTTGTTAAATATTTCTGACTATCAGAGGCATTTAAAGTATCTTTGCTTAGAGGCCACATGGCCTCTTGGATAAGGAGGCCAGAGAATATATGTCCAGATGTCTGAGCAAGTCCAGGACCAGAACAGTGCAGCCACTCAGTCAAGGAAGAGGTACGCTCTTCGTTAAAATCTGCAAGCTGGAATTTGGTGATCTGAGTGAGTGACGAAGAGAGAAAAAAAGGCAGGAAAAATAAATAAAGAGGGAACATGGAGAAAAATGTATTATGGTGCAGGAGTGGATAGCTAGTAAGAGCACTGCTGTGAGAGAATAGATGTCAAGCCAGACTAGAAAGGTAGTTCACATCAAAGATGGTAATGATGGCTCCTGACATACTTAACCCTTCTCGATGAGAAAATGGAAAATACGTGTTTTCTTTTGTGCTTGCAGCTGTTCTTTATCATTCAAAATAAAAGTCTTGAGAACCCAGTCAGTGGCTGTGTCTGAATGCTTGGGACTGAATGTAATTTTAAAAATAATATAGAAATTGTTACAAGTGGAAAAGTTAGCATTGCAGTGGGAGAGGAGCACGATTGAGGGTGATGTGGAGGTTTCTCAAGCCATTAAAGGGTGGCATAATGGCAGTGCTGCAATGCACTAAGGAATTTTATGAAGCTGTCTGAAAATTGAAGCTGACTCCGTAACAGAGGAGAGAGAAAGACATAAAAAATGGAAGGGAAAGTTCAATGAAAACTGAGAGCAAAGGAATACCTGAAAGAAAATTGAAGTCAAAGGTTAAAAAAGGATTGTTGAGTTGAGAAACATAGTGTGGTTTGAGTGAAGAAGGGCACCAAAGCAAATCGCCGAGTTCTTTATTTCAACAGTGACCTTAAATGTATTTAGGGCAAAATGCAATTTAAATGGAGTAATCAGGAGTGCTTGGCCCACTGGAGTTGCATATTAAACTATTAGCAACCGAAACTACCAACAAAATATGTGCTATTTCTTTAATTTATTGAAAGTACTTTTTAATAAGAAAGGCTGGGAAAAGTAGAACAAAGAGGAATGAAAAAAAAAGAGAATCTGGATTGGAATTTTCAATTCATTTTTAATCAAGTGAAAACATAGATTTGCAGCTTCTTCAGTCCCCTGTAGAAATATGAATGCAGACTACTGGTGGCAGGGCTCAATTAGAATCTTCCCAATCATATTCATAGCTGTTGGATAGCTATAATGTTACAGAGATGAGATTGAAATATGTTGAAATCTACTTGTTAATAACCTACAGATTGCCAGTGTAATGGAAATGCTGATATCGGTTCTTATTTTAATGTTTCATCATTCAGAATGTTTAGACTGAAGATCATCAACAATAAGATGAAAGATATGGCTCAATTGTTCTATTATTGAGTAACATTTATACTGGAATATGCTTGTCACTGAAGGCCAGTTTAGATTTTATGAGGGTAACACTAACCGAACTAAAGACTTGAATTCTAGAGATAAGGATGTCTTTGGGTCTGAATGTGGCATAAAAATGTGATGGTAAAACTGAAGTCCGTTAGCAACAAGTTGATCTCAGCCCAAACTGGAGACCAATAATAGAAGATACTTATGGTTGTCAGAGGTCAATGAATCCATCCTATGACTCAACCATAGGAATTATTCAAGGCAAGGACCTAGGCTCAACTCTTTTAAGCGACTACACCAATGACCTTCGTCCTATCATGAAGTGAGAAGTTCAAGTTTGTATATTCGTCATCCGATTGTAGCAGTACAACTTGACAAAAGAGTGTTCTCCGGTCCACAGAGCAGAATAGTGCAAAAGAAACGAACAGACAACACACTACCAGACAAATGATTCACATACACAGCCAATATGAACATACGTTAAAATCTATATTATTAATGAAGTCACAGAGAGTTGTTGTAGCAGTTAAACAGTCATTCAGCAATTTCTCGGCCTGTGGAAGGAAGTTGTTCCTCAGCCTAGTGATTCTGAATCTGATACTTCTGCATCTTTTTTCCCGATGGGAGTAGCTGTAAAATGCTGCATGTAGGGTGGTAGGGGTCCTACCTGTTTTTCTCAGCCCTCCTTACACAATATCCTAGTAAGTTACATTGATGGGAGGAGGGAGACCCCAGTGATCCTCTCTGCTGTTTTTATGATCCAATGGATTGGCCTCCGATCCGATGTTCTACAATGAATGTACCATGCTGTGATGCAGCCAGCCAGAACACTCTCTATAGGGCTCCTGTAGAAAGTAGTCAGAATGGGGGTTGGTAACCTTGCCCGCCTCAGCCTTCTGAGTAATTGCAATCACTGTTGTGCCTTCCTGACAGGTAAGGAGGTACAGGTATCCCCTGCTTTTCTAAAGTTCACTTTATGCCACTTTCCTTTTATGAAAGACCTACATTAGTACCTGTTTTTGTTAATGGAAAGGAATCAGAAGAGGATTTTTGGTTTAAATAAAAAAGGCAGAAAGGAAAATAGCGTTCAGCATTTGTTTTGCAGTGAGCCATTATAGAGGCAGCGCATGCCCTGAGCAACGAGAATGGTGCCGCCAAACTCCTTCCCCAGGAACTGCACTCTGCACCAAGCCGCCATAGCCTAGAACTGTGTCTGTGAGCATCTGTGCTTAAAAAATGTTCTCATGTAAATTAATGGTAATTGCTTCTTCACTTTGCAACATTTTGGTTAGCGAGGGAAACCTGTAACACACTAATGGCATAATGATGAAAGGATGTCGATTTGTCTACTGCCTCAGGAGTTTGCAGAGAGATGGAATGACATCATAAACCTTGGCAAATTTTGACACAAGCGTGCTAACTGACTGCATCATGGTCTGGTATAGGGACACCAATACCCCTGAGCATAAAGCCCTGCAAAAGGTAGTAGGCACACCCAGGACATCACAGGCAAAACCCTCCCCACGTTTGAAAACATCTACAGGGAGCGCTGTCGTCGGAGAGCAGCAGCAATCATCAAGGATCAACACCACCCAGCACACCCTCTGTTCTCACTGCTACCAATAAGAAAGAGGTATATGTGCCACAAAACTCACCATCAGGTTCAGGAATAGTTGCAACCCCTCCACCATCAGACTCCTCGACAACAAACTCAATCGGGGTCTCATTTAAGGACATTTACTTTATTGATGTTCTTTTCTCTCTGAATTGCATAGTCACTTGCTTAACATTTCTTTATGTGTTTACATGTGTATGCTGAGTACAGTTTTTATTTTCTCTACCAGTAAGTGGTAATTCTGCCTCACTTGCAAGAAAAAGAATATCAGGATTGTATGCGATGTCATGTATGTACCCTGACAACAAATCTGAAATTTGAAATGTTATGTCCAGGTAGGTCATTTCTTGAGTAGACTTCAAGGAACTTGATGCTCTCTACTCGCTCCACTATTACCGAGCTATTAATCTGCAGTGGAGGGTGGTCCTCCTTGGGTGGTCCACCTGAGGTCCACAATCATCTCCTTTGTCTTGACCACGTTGAAACTCAAGATAGTTCCTCTCGCACCATTTCACAAGATTTTCCACCTCTTCTCTGTAGAGTGACACATCCTTGTTGTTGATGAGGCCGACGACTGTACTGTCATCTCCAAACTTAATGATACTGTTGGAGCTGAAACTGGCAGTGCGGTCATAGGCCAGTAACATGAATAGGAGCAGACTGAGTTTCCAGCCTTGAGGTGTTCCAGCATGATGATGTTCAACGTTCTGCTGCCAACCCAGATAGATTGTGGTCTTTCAGTTAAGAAGTCTAGTATCCAATTACAGAGAAGGGTGTTGAGTCCCAGTGAGGACAGCTTCTCCACCAGCCTCTTGGATATGATTATTAAACACCAAGCTGAAATCAATGAATAGCATGAGGCATCAGGACAGAGAGGAGAGTCAAGGCTATATCTTCAACAGCAGAATGGTTCAATCTGTAGGTGAAATGAAATGAGTCCAATGTCTCTGGGTGGTGCACATCACTAAAGACTCGAATCAGAGGTCAGTGCCACTGTTATTGAGGACTGTTACCGTCACCTTCTTTAGTATCAGGCTGATGATGGCCACCTTGTCATCCAGGGGGACAATGGACTGTTGCAATGATGTGTTGAAGATCTCCGTCAATTTGTCTGCACAGTCCTTCAGTATCCGACCAGATATGCTGTCAGGTCCTGCTGCATTGTGTGGGTTCACTCTGCATAGGATTCTCCTGTCCAGCTGAGGCTATGCATGAGGGCTGTTCATCAGGGGGAGATGGATCTTCTTTGGACTCCTTCTATTCTTCTCATTGAAACGTAGGTCGAAGATGTTGAGATTGTCTGGAAGGTAGACATCTCTGAAATGAAAATAGAAATGTTCGCTAAAGGTTCCACAATGGTTGCAATTCTCAGAAAACGAAGGAACCCATACCTGCATGCAGCAAAACCAAGACAACAACCAGACCTGGCAAGCAACGTGCACAGCAAGGGTCTCAGGCAGCAACCATTCGAATCACCTACCTTTGATTTTCATTGGTTTCCAATGTCATAGCTTTGACATTATTGATCAGAAATTCATCTCTGACTGCAAGAGCAGGTTAGAAGCTGGCTATTCTGTCTCAGATTCTGAAAGCCCAAAGTCTTTCCACCCCATACAGGGGAAAAGTCAGGAGCATGATGGCAAACTTTCAATAAAAAATTAAAGTTTTTAAAAAATTTGGACAATGCATAGTGTGTACAATTAAATATAATTTACAACAGTTCTTTCAGCCCAACAGTATCTGTGTTAATAATCCTCAGAAAATCTGAGATTGTCCATTTCCTGTCTTATGCAAAGCCCCATCATTCAGTCCAGTGACCAACTCCTGAATAACCAACATCTCTTTTCCCAGCCTGCTACTCCCTATCTTCTTCATATCATTCCTCCAATTCAGCCTTCCAGTTTATCCTGCCTTTTATAGCTACTCCACTCTTTCCTCTGGTTTCACCAACCAATGCTTCAGATTCCCTTTCTTTCTCCTTCTGTTCCCTCCTTTGGGGAGCTCCTTTGAACCTCCCTCTTTGATCAAGATCTTGGTCATTTGATTCCTTTTTTTAAAAAACGGACAGCATGGTGAGCCTTGCTGTTAGCGCGACGCTGATACAGTGCAGATGAGCGGGGTTCGAATCCTGCTCTGCCTGTAAGGAGTTTGTACGTTCTCCCCGTGTCTGTGTGGGTTTCCTCTGGTTGCTCCAGTTTCCTCTCACCTTTTAAAATGTACCGGGGTTGTAGGTCAATCGTGTGTAATTGGGGAGCACGGGCTTATGGGCCCATTACCGTCGTGGATGTCTAAATTTTAAGAATTTAAATTTAAATAATACATTTCTAGATCTAGTCAGAATGCCTAAGGTCCACTAATTACCTCTCAATTCAGTTTTTCTATTTATTTAATACTCCAATAAAAGCTAGCTGACTTATTTACCGACCATTTCAGTAATAGGTGTACATTGCAGAAATCTCATTACAATTTAGGCTTTCCCTCCATTCTAATGGGGACCATTGGGTGTCTGTGATGAATGGCAGGACAAGTGATTGAGGAAGTTCATTGTGTCTGCTCCCTCACTTAATCAAATGTCAAATTGTGTATATATATATATATATATATGTGTGTGTGTGTGTGTGTGTGTGTGTGTGTGTGTGTGTGTGTGTGTGTGTATATATATATATAAATGACATCATGGAAACAGCAATTTCCTAGCAATTATTCATTTCCTTCAACCTTAAACATTGTTCTGTGAATTTTACACCAGCTCTTCAAAAAACTTTCTTATATTACCATCCATTGCATTTATTACTTTTTTTCACCTAGCCTAGTGCAGACCATTTATTACTGGAATGTATGCCACATGTGTGGTTAGGGAACTGTTGAAATATTTTTTCATGATAATAAAAAAAAGTAAAATTATATTTTAAAGAAATAGGATGAATAGAATATGTCCTGCCAGCAGGGAGATGTGATAAATATCTCCACTTGTGTGGCTGGCCATAATTCACTCATGATTTTGTTGCTCATAAGTTATCCGGTCAGCCTTATTTGTGAGGATATTTATCATTATCTCACTGCTGGCCGTGACATATCCTTTATTTCTAACACTTATGTGGAAAAATACCACTGACAGTAAAAATCATATTTCCACTTGTATGACAGTGGCATCAACAGAAAGCCTTCTCCTGATTTTCCTAGGTTGCAAAACCTGCAAGAGCTACTCATTAAATATGTTTTCTTTTCAGTTGAAGGCATACTTGGAAGCATTATAAATAGAATTTGTTATAAATAGAATAACAAGGCACTTGTGAGTTAATGATCCACCTCAACTGCAACCGTACTTACCATATTTTATTGCTGGCCAAGGTATGACCTCTCTTGTCTTTGTTTCAGTGAAGACTTGCCAATTCCAAAGAAAATGTCCTGAATTAACATTCAAAACATACAGTATCTTGGAGCGTAAACATCAAGGGTAGGAGGCCACATTACTGTGAAGAATTCAATGAATGAATACATGTTAATGTCACGTGAATCATATAAGACGTATAAAGTGAATATTTCTCATTAGAGGGCTTCCCCATCCACGCAAGGTTAACAAGCAATATTGTGAGCCCATGGTGTCATCCGCACACTCAAGGAGCAATGGTTATGGGAGCCTTCAGGAAGGCGTTTTTTTCCAGGAAACAAGATGGATCAGTATCGCAAAATGTTGAAGAAGAATCTGGGATGATATTATCAACCTCCCGAAGAAAATATCCAAGTCTGGGTACTCTTCAAACTCATGATTTATTTTCAGAGCTACCCACTTAGGTAGCACATAGCCACTTGATTAGCAGTCGAGCTTTTAGATCTACGTGGGAACACAGATGTGAGTATTTTCTTTGAGAATACAGTGAAAAGACAGGGTCTTTACGAGAGTGAAGTAAGGGCAAATTTAAATGAACAGAGGGGATTGTACTTATCATTTTAAGGATGGAGAGTATAGTTAGCATCTCATCATTATGCATTTGACCACATAAGAGGTTTCACACATTTGATCTTTTTAAAGAATCAATTTGCCTGAGAATATAAAAATATTATTAGATTTATGTTGGTATGATAGCAGCAGATGAAGGGAAAGCCACGCTAATACTAATGTTTAGGTGGTAAGGTATGAAAATGGCACAGTGTTTTCTGTTCACACCAAGCATCATCTTTCCCAAGCAGTCCCTGTGGAGGAGGCAATTAGAGCCAAGGCTTCAGGTCAATGGTCTTTCAGCAGAACCTCATGAAGGATCGTTGGCTTGAAGTGCTCACACTTTTACGCACCCTGACCTGATGATTAGCACCAGCATTCTCTAGTTTATATCAGATTTATGGCACTGCAATGTTTTTTTTAATAACACAGTTCCACCCAGCATTTTGTTTCTCTCCCTTTTGTTCTCTTCATTTTATATTTCCATCTCCTCCAACAAAGCCACTATGATTAACATGCCTTCAGCACCCTCCTTGCACAGACACAAGTAACATTGAGTCTCATTACGGTGACAGAGATTCCCATTCTTCTTTCCAACACCCTTCCCTTCTCAGCAAATTAAAACAATTGAGGTTTAAAAACATTTCAAACCTTTCATGAGCAAGTTGTTCCTTCACAGATCGTTTGGCCCCCATTGCAACTTTGGGCATTGACGAACAAGCCATACACATGGAATTTTGTGATTCTCTATTCTTACAGGAGTGGCATGCAAACTGATACCGGTGAATAAAGAGCTGGCACGGTTCGTGCAGTGGTTAGCCCAATGCCGTTATGGCGCCAGTGATTGGGATCGGGGTTTGAATCCAGCTGTCTGTGAGGGATTTGTGCGTTCTCTCTGTGTGTGCATGGGTTTTCCCTGGGGGCTCCGGTTTTCTTCCACTCTTCAAAACGTACCATGGGTTTTAAGGCTAATCAGGTGTAATTGGGTGGCAGGGACTTGTGGGCTGAAAGGGCCTGTTACTGTGCTGCATGTCTAAATTAATTTTTTAATTAAAAATTAAACTAAATTAAAAATTAAACTTCTAACTATCCATATCACTTTATTGAATTGTATTTTTGTATAAGTTCTTTATTAAAATTAAAAAAAAAATTTTTAAAACTTAAATTAAATTTCAAATTAAATTAAATTAAAAATTTAAAAATAAATTAAAATTAAATAGCGCAAGCGGTGTCATACTCAAAAGTGCTGGCAAAACTCAGCAGGTTATGCAGCATCTATAGCAAGTAAAGAGCAATCCACGTAAAGGGTGCACCTTGACAACGGTTCCCCTCTACTTCCTATATATGCGTGACCTGTTGAGTTTCTCCAGCGCTTCTGTGCATTGCTCTACAATCCTAGAATCTGCAGACTTTCCTGTTTAAATTGTGGTACTTGGATGATATTGCATGACATTGGATTTAACTGCACACCACCAGGCTTCTACATATGTTAATTAAAATTTTAAAAATCTGAAATAAAAACGAAGAATGCCAGCAGGTAAAAACAGAATTTTGGAAATACAAGCAATAAACTGCATTACACAAAAGTGGTGGAGAATCTCAGCAGGTCACTGTAGTGCGCGTCGAAAGAACCAAAGACTTGTTAACTAAAAGACTGGAGCATATCACAAGTAGGTCGACCAATCCAGAATGACCTGGTCTGGCTAGGAGCAACCCTTTAAGACCTGCCAGTAGGTGTGGCTACCCTTCTCAGCCAATCACAGTCATCCTACACTACCATCTGTACATATACATATTGGTGATAGAATCTGTACTATCACATTCACCCCTTCTTTAAGAACCGACCCCAGGGTGGATGGAGATTAGGGGCTGTACCAGTCAGGGGGCCTGACCATCTGGCATGACCGCCGTGGCGCTTGGATTGGGGTCATTGGAGTCGTGTCGCCGGCAGGCCCGTCGGGTGCGGCCATTGCTTCGCTCAATTCCTCAATGGCGTTGTCGACAGTCTGACCTGAGCTGGTGGGGTGGTGCTGGTCCCTCTGTTCAAGCACATGACCTGGGGGAGAAGGAATAGGGGGAAGTTGGGTTAAAGGCACTGCTGCACCTGATCCAGCTTGGGCTAGGTCCCTTACCGAGACTATGTCCTCCTGCCCGTCAGAGTACTCAATATAGGCATAATGCAGGTTCACCTGGAGCAGAGTCACTCGGTCAACCAAGGTCATTCTTTGAGTACCGGATGTGGCGTTATAAGAGGACCGGACCGGGAACCGTGAGCCACGCCGGTAAGGTCGTACCCGACTCGGATTTCCTTGGGAAAGAGAACATCCTTTCTTGGGGGGTGGCATTGGTTGTGGTGCATAGGAGGGAGTGGATGGAGTATAGGGCACTAGTGAGCACGTCCTGCCAGCAAGAGGTGGGGAGACCTTTGGACCCGAGGGCAAGTGTAACCGCTTTCCAGACGATGGCGTTCTCTCTTTCGACTTGCCCATTACCACGTGGGTTATAGCGAATGGTCCTGCTTGAAGCAATACCATGGTCCAGAAGGTACTGTCGCAGCTCTGCACTCATAAACGAAGACCCCCTGTCACTGTGGATGTAACTGGGGTACCCAGCTGCCTCGGTGGCGGCGGGCCCCCGGTCGGCAGTGGCGGCGGGCCCCCGGTCGGCAGTGGCGGCGGGCCCCCGGTCGGCAGTGGCGGCGGGTCCCCGGTCGGCAGTGGCAGCGGTTACCTGGTCTGCTGCCTCGGTGGCGGCGAGTCCCTGGTCAACAGTGGTGGTGGCCATTGAGGTCCGAGCTTGGGCCTGGTCGGACGTTGCTTCGTGAGGTAGGGTGAATGTCATTGCGGTGAGGGTGGGTTGTACCTTGTGCACTCGGCATCTGCCCCGTGATGTCAGGCACTGCCGCGCGGTGGAGTCCTCACTCTCATTGGACGAGAGCTCTGAGGAAGAAGTGTTTGAAATGGAGAGTGGCGATTGGGCTTCACACGAGGCACTGTGTTTGACGGCAGCCATTTTGGAGCAACTGACTACAGCAAAGTGGCCGTTTTTAAGGCACTTCTGGCACCTGGCTTTTGTTGCCGGGCACTGGGATCTGCTGTGTTTGTAACTCCCACAGAAATAAAACTTTGAGGTTGCATCGGGCAGCGTAGTGGCAGTAGTAGGGTAGAGGGAGGGCATCCTACTCACATCAGAGTGTGGGGTCCAGCCCCAAGAGTGCATGTCCATACTTAAGACCACAGCCTCCATCGTCTCTTTGTTCCGGATCACGTCCTCTAGGTTTTCTCCCCCATGCTCTAGCAGGCGCTGTCTCACCTCATTCGATCGGACCCCGGCCACATAGGCATCCCGAATCAGATCATCTGTGGTCTCTGCAGCAGTTCTGTCTGTGCAGGCACAGTCCCTGCCCATTGCCCTTAGTGCCTGAATATAAGCTCTGCAGGACTCACCAGGCTTTTGCCTCCTTGTAGCAAGTTTGTACCGAGCATAGACCCTGTTCACTGGTTGCTCGTAGAGCCCTTTCAGCACCTTTATGGCTGCGACGTAAGTGGTCACGTCCTGGAGACTCTGGTAAACTCTCGGGGACACCATAGTCATCAATATTAGTAGTCGATGGTTGTCCTCTATCACGGCAGGGTCAGAGAGCTATAAGTATGTTTCAAAGCATCTCACCCAGTGCTTAAAGTCATTCGAGGCTGTAGCTGACTGTGGGTCGATGTCGAGGTGTTCCAACCGTAGCATACGCTCCATCCCTTCAAAATTTATTTCTAGTTAATAAAATTGTAGTGCGTGTTGAAAGAACCAAAGACTTGTTGATCCAAACCAAGGCTTTTATTAACTAAAAGACTGGAGGATATCACAAGTAGGTCGACCAGTCCAGAATGACTGAGTCTGGCTAGGAGCAATCCTTTAAGACCTGCCAGTAGGTGGTGCTACACTCTCAGCCAATCACAGTCATCCTACACTACTATCTGTACGTAGACACATTGGTGATAGAATCTCTCCTATCACAGTCACATAGAGTCCATAGGAAGTAAAAGGCAGTCAACATTTGGGCCTTAGCTCTTCCAGCTTCAGCAGAGTTTCTTGTTTACCTTTAATTAACTGCATTTCTCTTGCTACAAAGGCTGGTTGGCCTGCTGAATGTTTACACACTTACTATTTCCTTTCTTTTTAATTTTTTTAAAATTGAGTTTAACATATAAATCCTACATACAAAGTCATCTAATACAACAAACAACAGGTCATATCATGTGCATATCACAAATTAAATATAAATGTAAATCGAAAACCTATCCATATTTGTTTATTTAACAATATTTCTTTAAAACATTAAATTCTATCAATATGGTAATTAACTATCTCTTTCTCATAATATAGACTGAAATAGTTCTGGAAAGAAAATAAGTCACTGTCAGATATTCAGAACCCAGGACCCTGATGAATTTGTATGCTCCAAACACTGAAAATGATAAATTTACTAATGAAACTTTATTTTCCAAATTGGCAGATGTGCATGAAATCATATTAGTGGGATGGGATTTTAATTTTTTGTCTGGATCTGGTTCAAGATAAATCAACAAAGGGCAGTTGTTAGAACAAAAGTAGTGAAAGCTACCTTGGTATTAATAAGAGAATTGAATTTAATGGACGCCTGGAGAAGATCACATCCAAGAGAGATCCAAGGACTATTCTTTCTATTCTAATAGACATGATTCCTACTCTAGGATAGATTTGCTTTTGGCATCAATTCAACTATAGGGTAGGATCATGGAGGCTGAATATAAAGCGAGACTTTTATCAGATCATTCACCTCTGGTATTAACGATCTCAATGCCAGACAAAACACGGTTTTCAGATGGTGCTTTAATTCATTGCTGTTGAGAACATCAGATTTATAAAGAGACAAATTGAGATGTTCTATGACACCAGCTGTATTCAACTACTGATAAATATATTAAATGGGATGCTCTAAAAGCATATTTAAGAGGACAAATACTAAGTTATACTTCAAGGATTAAGAAAGAATACACAAGGGAGGTGGAAGAATTAGAAAAGAAGATACTTTATTTGGAAAAGAAGCTTCAGCAAAGCGGTTCTGAAGAAAAACATATAGATTACTTATTAATAAAAAGCTGAAGTACAATACAGTACAAACATATAAGACAGAAAAAAAGAATATTAAAAACTAAATAAAGGTACTATGAGCTAGGGGGAAAAGCCCAGAAGATCCTTTCTTGGCAGTTGAAAGCAGAACAGGTCTCAAGAACAATTAATGCAGTTAAAATAGATGCAAACAGGACTTCTTATAAACTACAAGAAATTAATGAGGCTTTCTGACAGTTTTATTCTAAATTATATCAATCAGAATCTCAAGGAGATATTAATAAAATTGAAGAGTTCCTGTGACTATTGGACCTTCCAAATTTAGATTTAGAAAAACAGGAAGGACTCAATGCCCCTTCATTCAATGGAGCTAGGGGAGACATTGATTCATTGCAGGTCATCAAGTCTCCAGGGGAGGACGGGTTCCCCCCTGAATTTTATAAAGAATTTAAGGATCATATGATACCTCGCTTCAGGTGATTGAGACACATATGCTCCTGGAATCATTTTCAATGGCAATAATTACAGTGATATCCAAAAAAGATAGGGACCAACTGAAACCATCACCTTATTGATCTATTTCATTATTGAAATCAGATTGTGAAATGATTTCCAAAGACTGGTTAATGTTTTTTTTTCTGAAATTAATAAATATTAAGCAAAAAGGCTTTGTGCAAAAGAGGCAGTCTGCTGATAATGTAAGCAAGCTGCTTAGAATAATTAATTTGGCCCAAATGAGAGGTGATTTACGTGTAGCTGTGGCCCTGGATGCAGAAAAAAAGCATTTGATAAACTGGAATGGGATTTCTTATTTAAAGAACAGAAAAAATTTGAATTAGGGCAATTTCTTATTACATGGATTAGGGCACTATATTATGAACCTAAAACCAAAGTTATAACTAACGGACAAATCTCTTCAGCATTCTCATTAACTAGATCTAGTTGACAAGGATGTCCACTATTTCCGGATCTCTTTATTTTGGCTATAGAAATGCCAGTGCAGTGGTTCTCAACCTTTTTCTTTCCAATCACGCACCACTTTAAGTAATCCCTATGCCATAAGTGCTCAGTGATTAATAAGGGATTACTTAAAGTGGTATGTGGGAGGGAAGGAAGGTTGAGAATCACTGCTCTAACCCAATTGTTACTGTAATATTTTACTTGTGAAAAAATTATTGTTGGCCTATTTGCTTTGGAGTTATGAAACTGTGAGTTTTCAAACTTTTTCTTTCCACCCATATATCACTTTATACAATCCCTGGCCTAGGGAATGACTTAAAGAGGTGTGTGAGTAGAAAGAAAAAGGTTGAGAACCTCTGTGCTAGGGGAAACAATTTGGAGAGATACAGACATTAAGGGATTCAGGGTTAAGCAAGAGGAATATAAGATTAATTTATTTGCAGATGATGAATATTTGACAGAACCAGTAACTTAATTACACAAATTGTACTCAAAACTGGAAGAATACGTGAAAGTCTCAGGTTATAAAATAAATTGGGATAAAAGGGAAATTATACAACTTACGGGTGAGGACATCAGTCAATGTCAAAGAAATACTCAATTTAAATGGGTGTTAAATGGGATAAAATATTTAAGGATTAAAACAGATCATAATTAACAGAATTTATACAAATTAAATTATCTCCCCTTCCTTAAAAAGGTTGAAAAACGTTTGAACAGGTGCATGGCTCCTCCAGTAGTGTTAGTTGGTAGAGTCAATTGTGTAAAAATTAATATATCTCTAAGTGTACAATATCTCTTTCAGACACTGCCCATACCATTGCCTCAGAGGTTTTTTTTCCCCCCAGGAACTAAATAAACATGTCAGAACATTTTTTTGGAAAACTAAGATGGCTAGAATCTCCATAGAAAAAATAACATGGAAATATAAGCTGGGAGGTTTGCAACTTCCAAACTTTAAAAATTATTATTGGGCTAAATTTCTTACCTCCCTATTCAAGAGAGGAGTTAAGTCTTCATGGATGAAAAGAGAATTGCATAAAGTGGGAGATAAGATAGGAGAGGATTTTTATATATAAATGGGACTCAAAATTCCTATCTGGTGAGAAAAAAGGCCTCTTATTAAAACATTTAATTAATATTTGGAGCAAAATAAATGACCAGAAGGGGACTAAGAGGGAACTATCTCCAAAAGCACCCCTGACTTAGAATCCTTAACAATGAGTACTAAGATTTTCAATACCTGGTCCTGAATGGGATCACATTCATGGAGGATTGTTATGAGCAGGGGCAAGTTATGTCATTTGAACAATTAAAAAACGTTTAGTATTGCTAACAATATAATATTCTGCTATTTTCAGTGAAGAGCATATTTAAGGGATAAACTTGGCCCAACTGATGTGGAGACTGATTTAAAAGGGAAACACAAAGAAATTTACTTCAGCAATGTATTTATAACTTCAAATAGGAGCCCCTAAACAAGGGGTACATAAGTCTAGACAGAGATGGGAATCAAACTTAAAATGGTGATCAAAGCTGGTCCGCTTTATGCTGGGACTGTATGACAAACACAATAAATGTAAGATACAGATTGGTGCAATATAATTTTTTGCACCAGCTACATCTCACACCGCAATAATTAAATAAATTAAAATCATACATTTTGGATCAATGCTTTAGCTGCAGCGAGGAGATGAGAACTTTTTTACATTCAACGGGCATATTCCATGGTAAGACTCTTTTGGATGGATCTGGGGACACTTTTAGAGCAAATTACAAGAATTCAATTAACACAGAACTGGGGAATAATGCTGGTGTAAGTCCTAAAATGAGGTTACTCCAACATCAAACAATGTTTGGCAAGACTGCATTGGCAGTGGCCAGAAAATGTATAGCGGTTACTTGGAAGTCTGATTCCTGTCTAGGTATAGCCCAGTGGAATGTGGAAATGCATAGTTGTGACCCCCTTGTGAAGATTACCTATAACCTAAGAAATAAGTATGATATGGCAGCCATATTTACAAAATGTAGATGCCCCATCTCACCCACAAGATCCACGTTAGTGTCCCCTTGAGATACAGGTAAATCATGAAAATGTGAAACTTGCGGGGTAGATGACAAATGTCCGACAATCTCTCTTTCTTTCTTTCCTCTCTTTCTTCTTCACTCCTTTTCTTTGGAACTTTCTTCCTTTATTAACTTTTCAGGGGAGGATAGGGAATTATGGCCTCCGTGTATCATCGATCATTATTTTTACTCTGTATTCATTGTTTTCTTTGTATTTGTTGATTGTAGGTTTGACTTTAAAATCTTAAAGTAAATATTCAAAAATAAAGAACTAAGTGAATTAAACAATCCCTTTATCTAAACAAAAGGTAAATTCTGTCTTATTTATTAATATGATCTATGACAACCAGATTTAAACCCATATTTAACAGGTTAATCTGAAAAAGAAGTTAAAAAGAAAACGAAAAAGACACTAAAACTAAATCTAATCTTTCCCTCTAATCAAAATTGACGTAAAAATTGTGAAGATATGGATCGAATATTGACTTGCAGACACTAGACAGAGAATCTTTGGAGGATCCAGACTTCTTAAATCTTCCAATTATGATCGTATTCCATGAATGGGCCTCACATCTTTTCAAATAGAAACTTTCTATCTTTCATGTTGTATCTAATTTTCTTCGAACTTAAATTCGAGGTAAAGGTTCCATTCTTGGAATGGAATTCTACATTTAGAATTTAACATGCATGAAATTCTTTAACTTTGTCTTTGTCCAGAGCCTCTCACAGAAATGAGGCCCCGGCAAAGATCAAACTTGTGACCCCTGGTTTACAAAGGCATTGCTCTAACCACTGAGCTATTGGAGCCTCTTGGGGTATTGAAGAGTCATCTTTCCACGTCATTAAAATTGCTCACCTAGTTATCAGATAAAAGCTAAAACTTTGTCTTGGGTTGCTAGCACATTAGATAAACTGAAGCTAAGAATCACTACCCAGTTCAGTTCCTTGGTTTTCAATCATTTCTTGTTGAACAGTGACTCCATCACTGTGCAAATGGTTTTTTTTTTGTTAAATAGAATACAATGATCCTGAATTGTCCAGTCATTTTTAAGGGTTATCAGAAAAGGTTTCCAAATATAGGTTTGATTTTTGTTTCTTTGAATAAGTTCTATGATCCTGAAGGAAAAATTATGAGATGCATAGAAAAGGTAGACAGTCCAAATCTTTCTACCAGGGCGAAATGGTCACCTCAGGTGAGAGGCAGACCATAAAGGAAATGTGTGGTGGAAGTTTTTTCACATAGAGAAGGGAAGGTATTTGGAATACTTGAATATGCTGAGAATTGTGGGATATGAATTAATTCCAGGCAGCAGAGATTTAGTTTAATTTAGTCCAGTGATCGTGGGTCAAAAGGCCTTTTCCTCTGTTGTACCCTTTATTGTTCTAATTGTACTACAGTAAGTCAATAAAAACATCTATTAAATAAAATTATTCTTTGGCAACTATTGTCTTCAAGCACTGAAATACAATTGTTCAACAAAATATAGGACATTCCTGCTTTATCCCATTTACTCAAAAGCATTACAACTTCCTCTCTCACTTTGCTACATGGCCAATAGTTGTTATTGTTACAAACTCACCCCTTGATGGGGTCTGCTGCCCATGGGAGGTTGAATTAAAAGATACATCTTCCCTCTGCTCATTGGGTATTTGAGATCAGAACCAATTAGACACTGAAAGTCTTGGATGAGTTGCAGATTTTGCATCATGTTTCCAATTGCATTTTTCCTTAACCACATATTTTCCATAACTGTTGTGGGTGGATGAAACAGTTGGTTTAATGCCTCCAACCCCTCAGGAAATTCCAACTTTTTTTGTGATTCAGCAAACAGGAGGTTAAAGATTTTTATAATTGTATGAAGCTCCAGTAAGACTGTGAGCAGTCTGGTCCAAGAAAAGGCCACTGACAGAAAGTTTCATTTATTTTTCAGAATAGCTGTGCTTTTTGAATTATTTAAAAAATGCAAACTTGGGCTTAAAGAATGTAGATTGGTTATATGAATCTGCCCTGTATTCCTCTGCACTGAAAATTAAATCATGATCTGATTGAGACATTTTAGATTATTGAACGAATTTATACTTGAAAATAAGAAGAGAAAATAATCTTCTCTTCTTGGAGAGGCCAGTACAGGGAGTCCTACAGAAAACCTGTATTTTGTAAGATAACTCAATCACATCAATTTAAATATTTTCCTCTTACATGATGCTTTGGTCTGTGTCTATTTTTAAATGCAGATTGGCTGTTGAGAGGCAAGAACAGGAAACACTTCTTCACATAGTGTAACAGACACCTGCAACAACCTGCCTCAAAATGCTGGGAGGGGAGGAGAGGAGAGGGGGGCTGGCAGAAAGGGGAGAATGGGGCTGGCTAAATTGAAAAGTTCAAAACAAAGAACATTAAATGCAATGGAATGTGGAGGCAGAAGGATTAAGATCGGGATTACCTAAAACTTAATTGAGTGCAGGAATAGACTTGCGAGGTGGGAGGTACATTTTGTTCCTCTGTTCTTAGCCATTTAGTTTCTCTACTTCAAACTAAGTTGTCAAAATTTCATTCCATCACTAAGCGTCCATCACTCAAAGACCCACACCACCCAGCACACGCTCTGTTCTCACTGCTGCTATCAGGAAAGAGGTGTAGGGGCCACAAGACTCATCCAACAGGTTTAGAAACAGCTGCCCTCCCTTCACTATCAGACTCCTCAACAACAAACTCAATCAAGGACTCATTTAAGGACTCCTACTTGTGCACTTTATTGATTTTCTTTTGTTCTCTCTGTTTTGCAAAGTCAGTTTGTTTATATTCATTATCTTTATAGTGTTTTTTATTTACATGTTTACACTGTGTACAGTTTATTTTTTTGCACCAACATTTAATGGTAATTTTGCCACACCCACAGGAAAAAGAATTTCAGGGTTGTGTGTGATGTCATGTATGTACTCTGACAATAAATCAGAAATTTGGAATTAAGTCAAGTTTATTGTCATCTGATTGCACAGTGCAATTTGATGAAACAGCATTCTCTAGTCCTCGGTGCAAAACATGCAGACACACAGCCAGACATAACACACATACAGACACAAAAGTCATATTATTATGAGCTCCCATTTTATTTAGTGTGAGTATCACTTTAAGGGCTAGTATGGCTGCAACCATTCACAGCTTTGGAGAAACTGGGTGGCATCAATTAGTATAGACTGTACCCAAATTTGCTACTTTGGAGAGGAGAAAGGAGATTGGATGTTGTTTTTTCTCCAGGGACACAAGTGGTGAGAGAGTCCTGTGTGTAACACTGAAGGAACCACACTGAAGAAACAGCCTTTTCATTGAACATAGAGCAGCAGTGACTCTGTATGATAATGGACAATTCTGCTAATTCTCCCTGTCAGGGTAATGATTAAACCCCACTGTGACCAAAGGAATTGTCACTTAGATTGACCTGTACCTGGGCTTAGAAGCAGAAGAATTGTTGTATTGGATTGTGACCAAAATAATGGTCATTTCGATGGACCCATACCTGGGTTTTGGAAGCAACATGAAAGTCACGCATTTTATTTCCCCTACACAAGGAAAAGGGAAGTTTTGACCACCAATCATATGAAAGGATATTTCTCTGGAAGAAACTCGTTGAGGATTTATGAGTTTTCAGCTGTCTTGTCACTTAGTCTTTCTCATCTCCTATGTGATGACTTTTTTGCATCAGTAAAAAGTCTAAGACTGAACTTTGGAATAACTTTCCACGCACACACACACACACACACACACACACACACACACACACACTGTTGGTTTTGATTTGACTAATATGTTATATTATTAGTTTTGATTTGACTAATATGTTATATTATTAGTAGTTACTAATAAATATAGTGTGATAAAAGAAAAATATTACACTGCCTTAGTGAATTTCCATTGCCGTTGGTCTGCAAAATAACAATATGCAGAACAAGTATTCATATATGCAAATAAATAAATATTGTTTCAGAAATATGAGAATCTCAGATGGTTAGTGTGAGCAGTTCGTTTGATCATTCAGCATTCTCACTACCTGTGGGGAGAAGTTGTTCCTCAGCCTGGTGGTACTGGCTCTGATCCTCCTGTATCTCTTTCCCCATGGGAGCAGCTGAAAGATTATGTATGCAGTGTGGAAGGGGTCCTCAACAATTTTCCTTGCCCTTCTTCAGACAAGGATCGTGGTAGATCATGTTGATGGTGGGGAGAGAGACTCCACTCTTATGGTCCTGTGGATTGACCCCCGATCCATTTCTCTAGCAGCCGGCCAGGATGCTCTCGATAGAGCTGCTGTAGAAGGTTGACATAGTGGCCACTTCAGTCTTCTTAGGAAGTGCAGTATCTTTTGTAGCTTCCTGACAAGTGAGGAGATGTTGAGTATTTTAAGAACAATAGGGTTTCTTCTCAAGTGGACTCTAAAGAACTTGGTGCTCTCTGCTCTCCTCACTACAACATTATTGGAAGATGGATGTAAATACTTGAAATTTCCACAAGGTCTTGCGCAAAGTGTTAATTAGAAAATGGCTGAAAATAACTACCCCATGCTCTCCTGACCAAGCAGTTGGAGTACTTCTGAACTCTGTAACAAGATCACAAGATATAGGAGCAGAAGTAGGCCCATTGGGTCATCAGATCTGCTCCACCATATTATTCATGAGCTGATCCATCCTCCCACGCAGCCCCACTCCATGGCCTTCTCCCTATAACCCTTGATACACTGATTAATCAAATACCTGTTAATCTCTGCCTTAAATACACCCAATGACTTCCACAGCTGCCTATGGCAACATGTTCCACAGACCTCATGACCCTCTGACTAAAGAAATTTCTCCCCACCTCTGTTTTAAATAGACACCCTTTTATCTTGAACTTGTGCCCTTTTGTCCTAGAGTCCCCCAAACATCCAATTTATTTTCTTATGATTTTCTCTGAAATTCATTAATATTCAAAAGTTATTAATAATCAATTAAACATTTAAAATATTGAAATTTTTAATCAGTTTAAAAAATGGATCACTTTTAAACAATTCAAAATATTGGAGGAAGCATAATTAATTAAAAATATATTCCATTTCAAATCTTTCTGTCAGCTTGCTATATGTATTAACCAAAATATGTAGAATAATTGTAATGAATGTTTTCATCAGGCTATCTATCCTTCTGGAAACAATGTTGGCAGGTGTCGACCCGAACGTTTAGATAGGTCAAAGCAGCAGTCCAATGGGCATTTACTGCATTGATTAGCCCATCACAAAGTGCACTGTCACCCAAAATTTACATACTGTCATCATCTCATCACTGAGTAGATTTTTTTAGTGAAAGAAGGTTTCCCTGGTGAAATGTAAGATGGGTGATCGATAAATTATTAAATTTTCCTTTGTATTTACAATGTGACCTCAATTCCTTCAGAATTTTTTGGTTGCGAGCTCAATGATTGAGGGACAGAGTAGTTATGAAGTGTTATCAATCATCTTCAGCAAGTCAATGAATGTGGACCCAAAATAAAATCATGTTGCATATAAATACAAAAAAAGACCAAAAAAAAAACCTGACCTGGGAACTGCAGATTCATCCCCTGACGTCATGATCTGATACAATATGAAACTAATTAGAAGAACAATTTAAGGACTGCATTCAAGTAAGGAATTTGAGGAGGGGAGGAGTGGTGGAGAAGGGAAAGGAGGGGAGGGGTGGTGGATAAGGAAGGGGAGGGGCGTGGAGAAGAAGGGAGGGGAGGGGTGGGGAGGGTCTGATTAACCTTGCATAGCCTTATACTATAGTATTTAAAGTACGTGCAAAGGTTACTGGACAAAATAGTTTCAGGTCAATTTAAATGTTCCATGTGAATGTTCTCCTGTCATATAAATTCAACTGTCTTTCATTGTATTCCTTTTGTTTTCATTTGTTTATCTTGTTTCCCATTAAAGATTGATATGCTCATTTCTTTACCTCTCCATGAGGTAGCAATTTCTATTTATCCTGCTCATTCTTGAAGATTGAAACATTATCTCTAAATCTGTGCTATTCTGCAGTTCCCTAATTTTCAGGATTTCGATCAGGTCAGGCCTCAGTCTCCACCATTCTGCGGAAAAATAATCTTGCATGTTCAATCTTCCCTAAAAAGATACGTCTCATTTCTAGTTTGGTAACATCCTCACTGGTTCTGTATATTAAGCATTCAGAGGAGGTGGCGGGGTTATTTGTGAGGCAGAAAACTTAAAACTTAATCCAAGAAAGTCAAAAATGTGCAGATATTGGAAATTGAAATAAAGACAGAAAATGCTGGGAATATTCTGTCTACCCGACTGCAGCTGTGGAAAGAGAAGCAAGGTCCCAGGTCAAAAGGGTAGAACTATTTCTCTTTCCACGGCTTTGCATGATGAGCTGCGTTTTTCCGATTTGTATTACAAATCACAAGATAAAGGAGCATAAGTAAGCCATTTGGCCCATCGAGTTGCTTCACAAATCCACCCTGAGCTAGGTCCAAGTTCCGGCCTTTTCCCCATATTCCTTGATGCTTTGACTAATTAGATACCTATAAATCTCCCCCTTAAACTCCCCCAATGATCAAGCCTCCTCAACTGTATGTGGCAATGAATTCAACAAATCCATGATCCTCTGGTTAAAGAAATTTCTCATCTCTGTTTTAAATGGGTACCTTCTAATTCTAAGACTGCGTCCTCTTGTCCTAGATTCACCCACCAAGGGAAACATCTTATTCAAATCTACTCTGTCCAATCCTTTCAGCATTTAAAAGGTTTCTATGAGATCCCCTCTTATTCTTCTATACTCCAATGAATACAGTCCAAGAGACGCTAAGTGTTCCTCATTATGTTAGCCCTTCTATTCCAGGAACCATCCTGGTAAATTTTCTCTGAACTTTCTCCCACATCATTACATTCCTTCTAAGATAAGGGTCCCAAAACTGCACAGTTACTCCAAATGAGGTCTCACCACTGCCCCTATAGAGCCTCATTAACACCTCATTACTCTTGTACACAATTCACCTTGGAATGAATGCCAACATAGCATTCGCTTTCCTTACAGCCAATCCAACCTGGTGGTTAACCTTTAGGTTATCCTTCTCCAAGGACCCCCAAGTCCCTTTGCACTTCCGAATTTTGTATTTTCTCCCCATCCAAATAATAATCTGCCGGTTTATTTCTTCTTCCAAAATGTACAACCATACATTTCTCGACATTGTATCTCACCTGCCATTTCTTTGCCCGCTCTCCTAAACTGTCCAAGTCTCTCTGCAACCTTCGGTTTATTGAGCACCTCCTACTCCTCCACCCATCTTGGTGTCATCTGCAAACTTCACCACTAAACCATGCACTCCATAATCTAACTAATCAATACACATTGTAAAAAGAAATGGCCCCAACACAGACATTTGCAGAACACCACTAGTAAACGGCAACCAACCAGAACAGGATCCCTTTATTCCCACCCTTTGCCTTCTGCCCATCAGCCAATGCTCCACCCAATCTAATATCTTTCCTGTAATTCCATGGGCTCTCATCTTTTGAAAATCCAAATACATAACATCCACACTTCTCCCTCGTCCATCCTACTTGAGATTTTCTCAAAACATTCCATTAGGTTGGTCAGGCAGGATCTTCCCTTCATGAGACCATGTTGGCTTGGACCTATCATGTCGTACACCTCGAGGTATTTCATAACTTCGTCCTTGAGGATCGACTCTAATATCTTTCTAACTACCAATGTCAGACTAATAGGCCTATAATTTCCTTCATTATCAAAGATACTACAATTCATCTTCCAAATACTGCCTCTGGGACCTTCACATCCTTCCAATTGTTCAGACTGAAATTGAACACAGCACTCTAGTTGATATTGAATGGGGGGGGGTTCAACAATGAATGTTGGTCCAACATGACATCCTTGAAGTACAGGATACTGCATGCTTTTAACTAATTTCTCAATGTTTGAAAATGTGTGTGCCCATTTCTCTGTCCCTGCACCCTCTTTTTAGTCTCGTGTCCTTCACACGATAATTGAATTTTATTCTTCCTAATAAAATGTACCACTTTCCACTTTTCTGTGTTTAATTTCACTTGCCACACATCTGACCATCCAACAGCCTGTCTACATCACTGTCTTCATAGAACATTCCAGCACAGAAGCCAACCCTCTGACCCTCCTAGTCTGTGCTGAACTATTTTTCTGACTCGTCCCACTGATCTGCACCCAGTCCATAATCTTCCATATCCTTCCTCTCCATGTATCTGTCCAAATTCTTCTTAAACATTAAAATTGAGCCTACATTCACCATGTCAGCAGGTCGCTCGTTCCACACCCCCCCCCCCCCCCACTAATGTTTCCTCTAAACTTTTCCTCTTTCACTCTTAACCTATGTCCTCTGGTTTGTATCTCCCCTACTCTCACTGGAAAAATCAACATTTATGCCCTTCATAATTTTAAAAACCTCTATCAAATCTCCCCTCATTTCTTCTATGCTCCAACCTCATATTTTGTCATTTTTTACCCTCTTTATTTGTATTCTTTTTTTTCAAACTGCTCTTCATGTCCCATTGACCATGT
This sequence comes from Narcine bancroftii, assembly GCF_036971445.1. Taxonomy (NCBI): domain Eukaryota; kingdom Metazoa; phylum Chordata; class Chondrichthyes; order Torpediniformes; family Narcinidae; genus Narcine; species Narcine bancroftii. Next base: position 6,158,422 of record NC_091478.1, read on the forward strand.
GACCTTTCCAATTTATCCTCCAGGCAACGCTGGCCTCACTGCCTCCAACTGTTCTTCATTGTGAAGTCACACGCCAAGGTAAATTGCAAGTACTACTCATCTTATGATCTTGGTGTTAATGTGACCTCATCAAGGAGCAGCTTCATGTTGGATGTGGCTCCTTCAGTGATGCATTCCTGTCATCAAGATCCTGTATTCTCCTTCGTTTTGAAGCTTGTGTGGGGCAGTGGTGCAGTGAGCTGTAAAATCTGTAGAGGGAGAACTTGAGTTCTTTTCACTTTGTTGTCAAGTACTGATTTTTTTTAATGTTCTTTGTGCATTAAGGCAAATTACACATAAATCTTACATCACATTTACAGATGACTAATTAAAGATATGTTCTAATTTTGATTAAATATTTTCATAACTCAATAATTTTAATTTTCCATTGATCTTGCCAATTAAATCTGAAAACCTTGTAATACTGACCAATCCCCCAAAGAACAGAAAAATGCACAATAGTGTTTAATTCAAGTAATTAGATGGCCAAATGTGGAGCATTGTGTGCGAATTATTTCCATAATGATACAACATATCGATTGACTTTGTTTCAACCCATTCTTAGGATCATAATACCTGTATATATTGAGTTAAAACAATTGCCTGGAAATTCATTTCTGTTAACTTTGCCTCAATATGCTATATGGATGCATCGGAACAGGAAAAGAGTGCTGAACATGTTGTGTTCATGACTGGGTAAAATTCTCAAAACCACCATTGCAGATACTGTGAATATTTGCCATTTTGTGTTTTTATTTCAGAATTCCTGAATTTTAAATCTCCATTGACGTATCATATAACATCAGCTTGGAGAAATATTTGCAAAGCTTTTTGAAAATCAGATTTATTACAACCTCTGATAATATTGCATTCACATAGCTTTGCAGCTATTTCTGAAATAGCAGGAAAAAAAATGAAGGGCTCAAAAGCAAATATTAATGAGCTCTTTTTCCACTTGTAACTGAGATTGCATCAACAGATTAAAATGCAATAAATCATCAATGATGTACTTATGTAGTCATGGTGTGCAAAGCAGTTTCCAGTGTGTTATCTGATACACTTCACTTGCTGACATAGTGCTTAAGAGTGGTGAAGTTTATGAACATCATCTTCATGCTCTTTCTTCAAGGTGTCTCAAGTTCCCATGGTCTTTCTTGTTTTGTTTATGTCTCCTTTCATTCACTCAAGTATCTGCTTACGCTTTTCCTGCCTGCCTCCTTTAATTTATTCCTTTTCCTTTGGGACAGAAATAGTTAGAGGTGTTAGTCTATTTTTCATATTTTCATTAATAACCAACTCAGAAATTGCAAGTTCCTTTTTAAAATTTGGTTAGTGTAATTATTAGACTATTAGGAATAACATATTAATGTATTGTGCTAATTAAGTCTAATTTGTATCTGTAAATTAGGTTAATTAGAAAAAAGAATTTCTCCATAACTCAAAAAATGTAAGTTCTATTTTTACAAAACCTAGAGAATATAATTGTTACATTATGAGGGATAGCACATTAATGAATTACATTAATTAGCTATAATATGTAAAATAGGTTAATTACAAAACTTCTATCCTTTAGGAGCATGCCAGCACACTCCATCAGGTTGGCACTACCATCCATAAGGCCTGCTGGCATATTAGACAGTCAGCACCATCCATCAGTTTGTTTTCTTCATGAGATTAGCACCACCCACAATGAGGAAAGTCATTTTCACCCTTCCCCTTGGATACTGGCACCATCTCAAGGTCTGACAAAGTCTAAAGAGGGCAGCATTGCTAATAGTCCATTTACTATTCATGACTAAAAGCAATCTTAGAACATTTATGCATTGTATTCAAGATTCAATTTATTATCAAAACAGTGTCATATTACATGAAATTTTTTTGTTGCCTGCTGGAAGGCAAATAAATTCACCACTGGCAGGAATTGCCATAGCACCTCTTACAGTCAGACAGAGAGAAGCAAAAGAGAGATCCCCACCCCCACCCCCAGAGTCACCAAGTGTCCGTAGATTAGCCTCCAGCATATCCGCAGCCCCCGCAGCCACACAGAGTCCAGTACAAAGCATTGGCGATCCGAGCTCCAGATCTGAACCTCCGACACGGTCAGGAACCCTTCGGCGCCCTCAGCACCTCCTCGCATCGCAGGTCCGACATCTGGGGTACACCTCCAGCCAGTTCGAGCCAGTGTCCAGCAGTCCGCAGCCCGGCGCGAGTCTCCCGACACCAGTCTCCAGCCGCTCGCAGCTTCCGCGGGTTCCTCGCCTCGAGTCGCCAGCAGCCCTGCCACGTGCACTGGTCCCTTAGCCACAGAGCCCCCCTCACTGGTCCGGGGGATTAGAAATCATGTCACCTTCCAGAAGGGAGTCACGGGCCATTTATCAGACAGAGGTAGAAACACAGCCATCTCTTTCATAACCCTATGCTCCACTATAATGAGGTGTATACCACTCTGCTTGTGCCATTGCCAGTGTTCACAAGCATACCAAATCACAGTGAACCTGATTGCTACCTCCATGTTTGAAGATCTCATCAGTGTCTGTAAAGATTCATCTGCTAGGTTTGATGATATTGCTTTCATCTATGAGATTACTGCCACTTGTCATCAGGACACACCCTCCTTTTTAGTGGGCATCGCACAAATAATTGTGGGCACTTGCTCCATATTAGGACTGCCTGCCTATGAAAGATGTAACGTAATAGTAAAAATATTATAGATCAATGTACAGCCACAATGTGAGGGTTCAATAGCACCGACATTTAGTCTGCCACCGCTCTGTATGTGTGTTTCACAAGGGAGCTACCACAACCACTGCTAATTCATTATCCCACCTCCAGCATCCTTGAGCATTTGAACATAGCCGGGACAGTGACATGTTGCCCGATCCACAGGATTCTCCGTTGGAGATTCACAAGTCACAATATTGATGAAATTAAAAGGCATTGCTGGGCTCACTGATGTCAACTCCCGCCTCTGCTCGCCGTGTCGTTGCACACTTTGAGCTTGTCGTCAACCTCCCAAATGTTGCTGGAACTGGTGCCAAAAATAGTCACAGCTCATCTCCACACAATATGGCACTTTATCTGAATTCAGTTCACATCAACAAAAAGATAAAGTACACACGGGGTGAAACATAAACAGAGCAACAAAGAACACCTAATTTCCCCTCAGGACAAAGTGCACCCTTCTATGTAGAATGATGCCATCATAAAAAGACTATTCTGACTATGAGATGCAGCAGTTAGTTTATATGAGACATATCATTTGAAGAGGAATCCCTTTTGTTTTCATTCTCACTTTCCAACAACCATCTCGTTCATTTAAATTGGAAGAAGTGCTGCATTTATTTTGCCTATCATTAAAACTGCATGCAAGCGGTTTAATGAGTACTGTCTATGTTAAAAATCATCTTTAGTATTTGCTCTGTGTCTGCCCTGAAAGTATATGCTGCTCCCCTTTGTATTGAAGTGCTCTGCTGTCTGCAATTACAGTAATTAGGTTGTTCTGCTGTCCCCAGTTACCTAAATGCACTCTATTCCTGATATTTTAATTCTGACCTGTTCAAATCAGTGTCATTGACGGCATTCAGGTCAATGCTCCTGGTGGCATCTGTAGTTCCTTCCCATCCCATGGGGAGTACTCACCCTCATCTCCAAGATTCTTCAGTGCTCGCTCACATCATATGGGACTGCTGCCACCTTTCGTACTAGCTCAGCCACAACATGACCATGCTCCACTGCAAGGATATCCTGAGCTCAACATCCATTGAGAGTCAAACGTGGATACTTCCTAGGCTTGTACTCCAGGGGTGCTGAAACCTCTGCCTGTGAGAAGTTTGATTACCTGAGGTATCCTCAGCTTCTAAAATTCAGGAAAATGCAACTGCCTTTAAAATAAAATCTTGTGGTGTAACCCTGTGAAGTACTAAATCAAAAACACCACTATTAGTGCATAGAATTCAAATAGGCATAAATTTTAGTATTTCCGATGAAAGGTTATTTACTCATTTTCTCTCTCCCCACTTGCTGATTGATCTGTGGAATATTTTGTGAGATTGCTTCAGATGTGGTGTCGCAGCATTGTATTAATTTGATGGTTTTTAAACTTGGAAGAAAATTATATACAGATTTATAGAGTGGAATCTAGGTCCCAAGGGTACCTGCAATACAATTGTTTAGATTATATTCAGGCATCATCGGTGCTGCCTTAATGGCTGTTAAGTTCCTTGCACTCAATAATGAGGTCTAATCATTGTTTAAGATTTCCTCTCTAAAATTGATCTTAAAATGAGCAAAACATGCAACAGGTATACTTTCAGTGGCCTAGCAAATATCCCTTGAAGAACATTCCTCCAGAGACCACTCACCGAAAATATCGTTCCCTTTTCATTTGTTGTGAAGGGAGAAGGGATAGGAGTGCCTTCTTCTGATTCCACGATCCCACTGTTTGATATTGCTGGTTGCACTCACCTCTGCCCTTCAGCCCAATCCTTCCTGACTGATACTGCTGACACACTGGGATGCTCAAACTATGTTCTTTCTACAGGCTAATATAATTTTAACAAAGTTTGACACGATCTGCTAAAGCAGAACATTCAGGAAACCAAGGTTCAGATATTCCACTGTGAGCAATGCCTAAACTAAACTGATTTAAAAGAAAATAAAGCATTACGAGAGGAGGGTCTTTTAACAGTTATTCTACGACCCATGGGTTCCTTAACACTGTATATGATATAATAGTCCTTCCTCAGCTATTACCTGTCATTGTGTAAAATGCAGATCATTGAGGGGCTGAGGTCACAAAATGAGGAGTGCATTATTGAGGAAAAGATAAGGGGCTTGGTCAAATAGTGGGGCTGGGGATTTGATTGGAATGAGGAACAAATTGATTAGCTTGTGGAAAAAGGTAGGCAGAATTGGTGGGAAGGCAAATTGGACTAGTTGGCATGGAATAGGGGGAAGATCAGAGAGGTGGGGTGAGGAGGACTACTAGGGGGCACGGTGGTTAGCAGGTAGGGGAACAATTACTAAGAAATGGAATATTATAATTGGTAAATTCCTGAGTAATGGACAAGCAAAGGTGTCACCTTAAGTAGTGCCAAAGCAAGTTTTAACCCTTCATCTTCTCCAGTGTTCTTGCTGATCTTAGGCTTGTCATTAAAAAAAATCATTTTATTCCATTTGCTTTACCATATGGGGGTCAGCAGTCATGTGAGCTCTAGATTCATGCAAGAGATGGCATCCACTGCAGTCTCCAGCACAAGTGTTGCCCTTCCAAGAAAGAACATTTCCCAGCCGCTGGCTGAGATACATCAAGTGGTGCTAGTTGTTTGAGTAGAACCTCACTATGATTTGGGTGACTCTTGAGCTTCACAATTTTAGTTCACGTTGAGTGCCTGCAAAATCATTCCAGCTTCAGCAAGATATTTCCCCATTCACGCTCTTACCAGTGGCTTGTGGCGATCCGTCAGCACTTTACATCGTTCACGCGAATCACAATAAGGCAAATATATTTAACGATATAACTATGTACAACTAAGTGTTTTTTGGTGTTCTTTTAATCTATAATTCAAAATATCAAATGTGCAAAGCCTTGCATTTACATGGATCAGTTGTATATTTTTAAATGATGGGCTATTGCAGCTTGCAGGAATCCAGTTAATTCATAATCATCATTTAGCTGATGAGAAGGGATGAGCAAATGTAAATCAGGAGGTATTGGCAGGGTGAAGCATGGTGAATAATGATCTTAGATCCAGAGATTTTTGCTTTGGACAATGTACTCAGCACAAGGGCTTTCTTGGCTTTTATATAATTGCTGCTTGCAATGTAATTCTGTAAGTATATTCGATGAATATATTAATTATTTTCTTTCCCCTTTCATTTCTTTCTATGTTTAACCTGTTTTCTTCGAGTACACCGGCCATGCACCATTACTCAATGTGTTAGGCAATCCAGTCCAATGGGAGCTCCATGACAGTAACATTGACAAGATGATACAAATTATTTTTGTTAATTACTGTATTATGATTGGTTCTTTCTCTTGAAGAAAAAAAAAGTTATTGAATTGCAATGTTGCTTCTCTAAGAAATAGACTTTGGCAATCAGTCTCATAATAATGAGTCAACCAGAGGGTCTCACTTGGGAAATATGCAGTCCCTGCTGCACAGAGTCAGAACCACGCCCAGACAACGATTGAAGCCTTTGTTTTGAGGCAATCGCAGTAAACACTTTGTTTAAAAAAGATCTGTAGTTCCAATGGTAAATGAAGCATTAACTTGTTTGTTAATAACAATCACCGTCCTCGTCTCAAGCTACAGCTGATTGTCAATTATCCAAGGAATTGTTCGAAGGTTATACATAAAGGAGAGCCTCTGTTTTGTTCACTAAGCAATCTAAGCATACATACATGAAATAAATTTTATTTTTTTAATAATGAAGGTGTTAAATAGAAATGCCTTATTAATTTTCTTAACTGCAGCAAGGTATCAGAATGAAATGTGTGCCATTTTAATTGTGGAAAGTTTGTCTCATCAGTGGAAGTGCAGCCGCTTTGAAACTCGTGCCTTAAGATGGTGTGAGGAAAGGGTGCAGAAAATCCAACATCGAGCCAACCATGGATTTGTCAGAGTTGTCCAATCAATCCATGACTCAACACACTCTGCTGAAAGCCAAAAGCAGGGGAAAACATTTCAATGACTCCGAGACAAACAGTTCTTGCTGGAAGGAGAACTTTGAATATTGTTTAATCATGCTGATGACCATGGCAAAATGAATTCTAACATGTATCGAGCAAATCAGGGTCCCTTCTGTCATTTAAGAGAAGGTTGGATGTGTACGTGGAGGTGAGGGGGTTGGAGGGTTATTGGCAGAGAGTGGAAGGTTTGAGCTAGTGGAGTTGTTCTAGTGAACCGGTGCGGACTCGAAAGGCCGACATGACCTGTTTCCACTCTGTAAATGGTTATATGCTCCTGTATTTGATATATCCTTAGCTTTAACCCACAGTAATATGTCCGTTACAATCTCAACTCTATCCCAGACTGGCAAGAGGCTAGAAAGATCATCCAGTAGTTGATAAACAACAGTACCTCTGAGTAGATAAAAATTCAACTAAGGTGATAAAATTCTGCAGAAAGGTATTTCTGTTATAAGTTCATGACCTCCTCTCCCACATCTGGGATGAGGAAGACTTGGACTTCCGAGACATGGTAATCATATTCAAAAAGTGGAAGTATCATTTGTGGTAATTACACATTTTACCACAAGGAAAGTCAACATAATGATCATCCTCAGCCACTTCCTCCCAAAGGCCAGATAGCTTTATTCAGAGCTTCAATACAGATTCTGCTTATCGAAAAGAATGAAGTTGGAACCAGGTATCAGGACCCCGAGTTGTGAACGTGCTGATGGCAACCAAGGCTCTGAGAGGGTCTTGGATGCTCACAAGCTTCTTAATCGTACAATGGATTTGTAACCAGGAACTTGGATGCCTGAAACTTGGGTTCACAGTTGGATTCGATGAGAAGCCATGCATCTATAGAAGTTACTGGAGTGTAGGGAGATCCATGGACACTCGATGCTTCTGAAGGAACTTTCTTTTTTTCTCTTTCTCTTCTTGGAGGGGCCACTAGACGAGTGGCACCTCTTTGTGCACCTTTACAGGCAAACACAAGCAAATAAATGTGTGTATTTGTGTCCATGACAAGAAAGGAACCTTGAACTTTGAACATGGTCTTCACCCTGTGACAATTGCAGATAAAGTGTAGGGAGCAGGCACCAAGCCCTTTAAGTGTGTCCTTTCTCAGCTTCTCAATAGGCCTTCAATGCATCCCTCAAATGGGATTCCAGAGAAATCGCTACAATTCTACACCTGCTGCAGGATGACCTGCAACCACACCAAGTAGATCTCTACAGATACAATTCCAAACTGAAATGTGGTCAAGGAAAGTTACATTTTACTGCTGATCCTCTTATCTTTCTCACTGCAATATTGCACTTTGTTTTAAACAATTTTTCTGCTGGATGAAGAGAACATGGTGGCCTTTATTAAGAACCTTCACTGTTTTCAATCCAAAACCAATGTCTTTTACCAATATGGAATATGAAGGTGACATTGTAAAGTTGTGCACTGATATCATGCTCCAAGCCTTAAATGACTCATTCACCAATAGATACGAGAAGATGGACTTAGGGTGGTCATTCCAAAGGAAGACATGGTCAAAGGTTACTCTATACATATATGTGACCTATGACCATGTCCCCCTTTGGAAAAGGGTCCCTGCCATCCTGACAATGAAGATTCACAAGATCTTGGGATCATGGATCATTTTCCATATCTTAAGAACCAACTTTCAACCAAGCAGATGTTGATCACGAAGTTGACCAACTCCTGTGGAATGCCGTCATAACGTTTGGACCCCAAGGTTTCAAACCCAATGCCAAGTTCGTTGTCAACTGGGCCACAGTTTATCCTGTTTACTCTAGAGATGTGGGCACCCTACAGAGGATACTTCAAAGCCTTGGAGAGACACCATAATAATGCCTTAGCAAAATCCTTCAGGGCAAATGGCAAAATTAGCAAACCGATACTGGCATCGTCTCCCAGGCCAACACACCTCACATCGATTGGGGGCAGAAGGGTTGTGCAGTTAAGAGAGTTGCTGCCTCATGACTTCTGGTGCTGCCTTTGTGGAGCTTTCCTGTCATTGGGAGGGTTTCTTCCACTTGCTCTGGTTTTCTCACACAGCCTGATGATGTGCAGATTGGTAGGTTAAAAACCCCCGTAAATTTCCCCAAGAATACAGATGAATGGTGGAATGATGGGCACCTGGGGACAATAAAATGATATGCGTGAAGGATTATTGGAAAATAAGAAGACAATGCTGGAGAAATTCAGCAGGTTAAATAGCATGCTTTATATTCTTTTCTTTGGCTTGGCTTCGCGGACGAAGATTTATGGAGGGGTAAATGTTCACGTCAGCTGCAGGCTCGTCTGTGGCTGACAAGTCCATATAAATACATGACCAAAGTTTTGGGCTTGATCATTTCTTCAAGAATAAATTGAAATGAGTGTTTGATGTCCAGTGCAGACTCAATGGGCTGAAGGTCCTTTTTCTATGTTGTATGCCTCTGTGACTAATGAAGACTTTATTTTGTTATCACTTGTCTGCCCAATTGCAAAGACCTGGAACAAACTTGCCAATCCAAACTCTCTCAGAGCAAGAGAATTCAAGAGAGGGCAGGGAAAATACTCCAAAAATGTTCTCAAATTTCTTTTGAAATTATGAAGCACACTGACCACTTCCTTTGCCTGCCACCTTTCAGAGTAGAAACTTTGAGGCAGGTGGATAGACAGGCAGGGAATGTAGTAATGTTAGACCGTGATCAAGGAGAAGGGATTAGTCAAAAATGGCACCACGGTCATTGAGGACTTCTTGTTCCTGTGCAGTGCTGTTCGTATTCTATGTTGTAGAAATGAAACCATTTATCGAAGTGATATCTCACGATCCTACTTGCTCGCATGGGTGTAGTTAGTTAAGTTTTTAATGTAGACATACAGCACTGTAACAGGCCAATTTGGCCCATGAGTCCGTGCCACCCAATTTACACCCCATTGACCTACATCCCGGTATTTTGTTTAAGGGTGGGAGGAAACCGGAGCCACCAGAGAAAACCCAGGCAGACACAGGGGAGGAGGTACAAGTTCCTTACAGACAGTGTGGGATTCAAACCCAGGTCCCGTCCCTATTGCTGGCGCAGTAAAAGCATTGGGTTAACCACTATGCCAAAATGTGAGAAGGAAAGAAGCAGGTTCCTGTGCCACTCTCATGTCATTTTAATTCCATGAAGTAAAATTATAGTTTGTGTTAATATAGAATATGGACATCACAGAGAAGACAAAGCAATTATTACCTTTATGGCCAGTCTAGGTAAATGGTCCCGACCAACAATTTCTGTTGAGTTCCTCCAACAGTTTTTTTACTCAACATTCCAGCATCTGCAGATTATATGTTTCTTAATTATTATCTCTTATTCCTCTTAATGGGTGAGGAATAAAAACCTGTTTATGTGAACTTCTGCAGTTGATAAAGAAGGACTATGTAGCTCTATTCACAGTGCCTTTACACATACTGTGGAAGTAGCTCGGTTTGAAGGAAAATAGAACACCCAATTTGCTTGCAGAAGGTCCTCACAATATCAGCGGGAAAACGACCAGATAATCCACATTTTTAGAAATGTTAATTGAGGGATAAATATTGGACAAGAAACAGTTCCTCTTTCTCCATGGCAACTTTTATAACTACCTTATTACAAACTAAGTCTCCATTTCATAGCTCATCTGAAAGAAGGCATTTCTTCTCATTTCTCTCAATACCAGAAACACCTAAGATCTATGTTCTCTTCCCTAGATTTAGAACCATAATTTTCTGATTTGGAAGAGTGGCTACTACCAACTGCAGATTGTATGACTCGAGAAACAAAGGATTTCCCACAGTGTGGTAAGTGGTTCCAAGAATGTTCAAGGTTTAGCGATATATTTTCAAGTCACAATGAAGATTGTCAGGGGAAAAACTTGCAAGTGAAAATGTTCAGCTGCCCTTCTCCTTCTCAGTACTAAAGGTTATGGGTTTCAGGAGTTGAAACTAAAGGAGCCTGGCTGAGTTGCTGCAATCATTGTGTAGACTACACGCTGCAACCACAGCGCACGAGTGGCTGAGGGAATGAATGTTTAGAATAGTCGATTGGATATGAATCATGTCTGCTGCTTTGTCCTGCATGGTTGAAAATATCTTGCATATTGTTGAAGCTATAGACATCCAGACAAGTTGGGAAAATTCCATTGCATCCTTGACTGGTGCCTTGGAGATGCTGAAATGGCTCTGGGGATTGAAGAGGTGAATCACTCACCACAGGATACCCAGCTTCTGACACAATATTTATGTGTCTGATCCAGTTCTTGGTCAGTGTGACTCCTCCCCTTCTCCTCCCTCAGGGTGTAGATGATGTGGGATTTTACAATGCTAATGTCATAATATGTCGAGGGTGGATGAAAATCTCTTTTGTCGGAGAAGCACATTGTCTGGGATTTGTGTGGCACAAATGTTACTTGCCTCTTACCAACACATGCCGGATTATTGTCTAGTTCATGCTGTATGCGGGTACAAACTGATTCATGATGTGAAGGGTTGCAAATAGTACTGATCTGCGCCATCATCAGTGAACATCTCCACTTCTGACCTTATGATGGAGAGAAGGTCATTGATAAAGCAGCTGATGATGGTCAGGCCTAGGATGCTGACCTGAGGAACTCCTGCAGCGATGTCCTGGGGCTAGATAATTGACCTAGAACTGCCACGAAAGTGTGCAGCAAAATCTAAATTGAATAAAGAAAAACGATTTCCTCTCCCTGCCATTAGCTGTGCAACTAAATGCAAATGCTGTTGTTAGGAAACCTGATTTAGTTAATGCAGAAATGAGCACATTTTTATCTACTTGTATAATTAAAGGAGCAGATGTCATCCCATATTTATCCAGAAAATGTAAAGAACAGCTTGACTTTGTTCCCATTTAGCTGCCCATGAATCTTCTGCAGTAACAGTATTGCCATTAACAAACTGTGACGGAAATGCCACTCTATTACCTTCATCTCCCACTTACTACCATTCCTGGTGCCAACAGCAGTGGCAAAGACATATTGGATTATCAGACCATATGGCAGCAATACAGCTATAATTTGGTGTCACACCTGTGTCAATATTTTGCAGAGATTGGTCACTTTCTGAAATCGGTGCCATCGTCCATTGGATGCCTGTTGGAAATATACTGTCCATATGTAGAATATAACCACAATTTTAGAAAACACTTCATGAACTATTTTCCTTTCTACCAGTGATTATTTTTTACTGAATGGCTTCTTTAACTTGGGTAATAAAATTGCTGTATTTTATTGAAACATGGCTTATCTTTGAGCAGAGAAGGTATATTTCAATTAAGCAGTCTATGCATATTTACAAATGT